>NC_134467.1:27087500-27297500 GCF_047948215.1 Lycorma delicatula
ATTTTTCTGTTTTTTACTTGTTATATGGAACGCTTAAACATTGTTTATTATCTTTTTTTTTTTTTGTCTTCAGTCATTTGACTGGTTTGATGCAGCTCTCCAAGATTCCCTATCTAGTGCTAGTCGTTTCATTTCAGTATACCCTCTACATCCTACATCCCCAACAATTTGTTTTACATACTCCAAACGTGGCCTGCCTACACAATTTTTCCCTTCTACCTTATTATTAAATTTTAATTTATGTACCCCAAAATTTTCCTTAACTTTCCTGTATGCTCCGTCTATTTTACCAATGTTCATTTCTCTTTCCACTTCTGAACACTTTTCTTTAATCCACTCTTCTTTCGCCAGTTTGCACTTCCTGTTTATAGCATTTCTTAATTGCCGATAGTTCCTTTTACTTTCTTCATCACTAGCATTCTTATATTTTCTACGTTCATCCATCAGCTGCAATATATGGTCTGAAACCCAAGGTTTTCTACCGGTTCTCTTTATTCCGCCTAAGTTTGCTTCTGCTGATTTAAGAATTTCCTTTTTAACATTCTCCCATTCTTCTTCTACATTTTCTACCTTATCTTTTTTACTCAGACCTCTTGCGATGTCCTCCTCAAAAATCTTCTTTACCTCCTCTTCCTCAAGCTTCTCTAAATTCCACCGATTCATCTGACACCTTTTCTTCAGGTTTTTAAACCCCAATCTACATTTCATTATCACCATATTATGGTCGCTATCAATGTCTGCTCCAGGGTAAGTTTTGCAGTCAACGAGTTGATTTCTAAATCTTTGCTTAACCATGATATAATCTATCTGATACCTTGCAGTATCGCCTGGCTTTTTCCAAGTGTATATTCTTCTATTATAATTTTTAAATCGGGTGTTGGCAATTACTAAATTAT
The DNA here is from genome assembly GCF_047948215.1 of Lycorma delicatula. Lineage (NCBI taxonomy): Eukaryota > Metazoa > Arthropoda > Insecta > Hemiptera > Fulgoridae > Lycorma > Lycorma delicatula. The sequence continues at coordinate 27,088,397 of NC_134467.1, forward strand.
ACTTCGTGCAAAACTCTATAAGTCGGTCCCCTCTTTCATTCCTTTTGCCCAGCCCGTATTCACCCACTATATTTCCTTCCTTGCCTTCTCCAATGCTTGCATTCCAATCTCCAACTATTATTAAATTTTCATCTCCTTTTACGTGTTTAATTGCTTCATCAATCTCTTCGTATACACACTCTACCTCATCATCATCATGGGCGCTTGTAGGCATATAGACGTTAACAATCGTTGTCGGTTTAGGTTTTGATTTTATCCTTATTACAATGATTCTATCGCTATGCGTTTTGAAATACTCCACTCTCCTCCCTATCTTCTTGTTCATCACGAAACCTACTCCTGCCTGCCCATTATTTGACGCTGAGTTAATTACTCTAAAATCACCTGACCAAAAGTCGCCTTCCTCTTCCCACCGAACCTCACTAATTCCTATTATATCCACATTTGTCCTACCCATTTCCTTTTTTAAATTTTCTAGCCTACCAACCTTTTTTAAGCTTCTAACATTCCACGCTCCGACTCGTAGAATGTTATTTTTTAATTTTCTGGTGACCCCTTCCTTAGTAGTCCCCACCCGGAGATCCGAACGGGGGACTATTTTACCTCCGGAATATTTTACCAAGGAAGGCGCCTCCATTATTGCTATGTGAAAATGCAGAGAGCCACATTTTCTTGGAAAAAAAACAGCTGTAGTTTTCCATTGCTTTCAGCTGCGCAGTACTCAGAGGACTGAGTGATGTTGATACGGCCGTTTAAGTCGTCCTGACTCATGCCCCTAACAACTACTGAAAGAGCTGCTGCCCTCTTTCAGGAATCATTCCTTAGTCTGGCTCTCAACAGATACCTCTCCGATATGGTTGCACATTCGGTCCAGCTACTCTGTATCCCTGAGCACTCAAGCCCCCTCACCAACGGCAAGGTCTCATGATTCATAGAGGAGGGTTTATTATCTATTATTGTATATATCTATTGCCTATTAAATATATTTAACATGTATTTTTTTAAAGAATATTCTAAATTAATAACAGATTTTGATGATAGAAATGTAGTGTCTTACCTTTATTGATTATCGTTTTGTTAAAACAGTTTTATTTATATCACAGAAAGTTTTGTTTTTTTGAGCGGAAGAAATGATATCTACGAGAATTTTACCGTACGGTTTACAATTGCATTGTAATTTTTTTTGCATATCACTGCGTTTTGTTAGATTATTCTTTTTTTTTTTTTATGTATTTCTGATTATTACCTTATGGATTTATTATTAAAATTTTTTGCCTTAGAACAAATAAACTGAGTTTTACGGCCATTTTTTTTGTTGATAGTCATATCATTCATTTCGTACCATATTTTCTTTTTTAATAAAACTATTATAATGACCTTTACGAATCGAAAATCCGTGATGAAATATTGCACTTATTATTTTGTAAGTTATTATAATAATCCGTGAGGGCGGTAAATGAAATTACCGCCCTGTAATCTGAGATACGGTAGAGGACATGTCTTGTTTATAGGTCTAATTTTTATATTTTTATTTTGATTAAAATATAACTACCATAAATTGTTTTTCATATTGTATGAACTACATTTAACTGAACACCATCAAAAACAACGGCAAAAAATTAACGATCACTAGTTACGTAATGTAAATAATTAACAAAAAAAAGAGACAGTTAAACGGCAAAAACAATAGAATAGAATCAGAATTTAATGCGTAGGAATTTCCATCGCTATGAGTGTCATTTTCTTTAATTAAAATTACACCTATCATTTGTATGAATCATCGTTTGTAATCCGTCCATCGTTTTTTAAAAAAGTTGTCTAAGGTTACCTCTAGCGAAGCGATAATGTCTTTTACATCATCGTTTCAACTTGTTGCCAATATCCAACGCATAAGGAACATCCATTGAAGAATCATCTGCAAACTTCGATTCAGTTAACGAAATTCTGCGTCATTTTCCTCCCTCTATTTGATAACGCTTCGGGCACCGTTCTCCAACTATAATAGTATACAACCCGATTCGTCTGTGTTTTTCTTAATTTATTGGTGAAGGAACAATGTTAGAAGCATTGTTCACACATGGCATTTTTCACACACGCTACAAATCATTCATATCTCATCCTCTGAAGTAATGTTTAACTGTGGACTCGGAGGTTAAACAAAAAAAAAAAAAAAAAAAGAAAAAAATTACTTTGTAATTAAGTGTAACCCTCGATTTTTATCGTTAAATTCGATTTTACCAATCGAATTTATTTCTATTTATTCCTTTTTTAATAAAACTAGTATAATCTCTTGTAAACTATTTTTTTTTTTTTTTTTATAAAGAAGAGCTGGGAATTAAAACAATTGTTTATCTTCAGTTCTTTCATTTATGTAAGAGCGTTTACTATTAAAACAAGCTGTAGTATTTTTCTTTTAAATTCTATTATTTCAAGTACATTATCATGTTTTTGTACGCTACCTAGTATTATTAACTACTGCTATCTAGCGGTGCAATTCGTAAAGGTACATTAAAAAAATGAATAAAATGACATATCAAGCCCTGCGGTTCATCAGATAGAAAAAAAGTGTTGTCTAACAAAATTCAAGGTATTTTTTTGAAAGAAAGTATTCTTTATTACTAATCTAATTGAACTGAAATATAATATTTTCAAGCTTATTTGTTTTCGTCATTTTAATTTCACTGTTATGTTAGGTCATGTTTATAACTGTAAACGTAGTAGATTGACTTCGTCACTTCTTACCGACGAAGTTCTAACGTACTAGTGATCATTTAGAAAATTATTATAAAACAGACACATATTTATTACTGAAAATATGTTTTAGGTTTAATATACAGTGTTCAACAAAGTAAAGGAGAAACTTATAAGGTATGTTCTATTGGTGAAAATAATGAAAAAAGTTCATATAAACATAGGTCTAGAAATAGGTCATTTTCGAGTTACGACTAACGAAATATTTCACCCGGATTTCAACTCTTCTAATAAAAAGAAACCCTACTGTAATTTTTGGACTCAAATTAAGGAGTAAAGTTGGTGTTTCCTTATATAATTTGAGCTGTGAAGTAAGATAAAACAACTTCCAGAATTGTAACTCCGATAGTTTTTATGGTATCGGACGTAAAACACGAAATTCGGTATCGAAAAATAAGTTTTTTACTTGTCGTACAAGGAAGTATTGTAATTGCGAAAAATCAGGCCCTAGAATCGTCAATGGAAAATATACAGAGTGTTCCATATAAAACGCAACCCAACCTTATATTGGTAGGTATTGTGTAAATGTAAATGCAATTTTTATTATTACCATCCATTACCTTACATTTAGAGTTAATGTTAGAAGTGGCCGCCATCTTCTTGAATACAAGCTTCAATTCTTTTTACAGCGTTTCTTGCAACCTCTTTCAAAGTTTGTGGCTGGATATTTAATACAGCTTGTTCAATATTGACTTTCTATCGTTCAAGTGTTCGTGGTTTGTTGCTGTATGCTTTTTCTTTGAGGTAACCCCGTAGAAAAAAATCCGCCACAGTCAAATCTGGAGATCTTGGTGGCCACAAGCTTCGACCGATAACACAATTACCAAAGAATTCCTCGACGAAATCAGAAGTTGAACCTGCGTAGTGCGATGTCGCACCGTCATGTTGTAGCCGGCAGAGTCTGTCTTCCTCTTCCAAGAGTGCGATGAACCGAAATAAAATATCCTGGTATCGTTCTGCATTAATGGTGTACTCGAAAAAAATAGGACCGATTATTTTCTTCCGCGATATCACGCACCACACGCCCGACTTCTGCGGGTGTAATTGTTTTTCGTGATAAACGTGGGGATTTTCAGCGCTCCAAATTCTACTGTTTTGGCTGTTTACGTAGCCATCCGAATAAAACCGTGCTTCATCTGTGAAAAATAACGAATCCATAACGTTAATTCGCTTGCGCAGAAATCGACGGAACCGTTGACAATATTGTAGCCGTTTTTCTTTGTCGGGCTCAAGAAGTCGATGAACTGTTTGAATGCGATAAGGTCGTAATTGTAATTGTTTCGTCGCCCGACGAACAGTCGATTTAGACAAATTAATTTCAGCAGACAAACGTCTGATCGATTTATTTGGCGAGATGAGTAATCGGTCTTTGATTTCAGCTACCGTATCTGTATTCAATACTGACGGAGATCTTTTGTGTTCCTTGTTATTAACAGAACCGGTCTCTCTAAATTTTGCGACTAACCTTAATACTGATGTTTTGTTAGGAGCTGGTATATCCGGGTACTTATGGCGAAACAAATCTTGCACTACAACCGCTGATTTCGTACTGAAGTACGACTCGACAATGAAAATACGTTCATCTAGCGAAAACACCATCTTGTCTCAAGCAATACACTGCACGTTATGATTCCATTGTTGTTACTATCGGTAGTGTTCTACTGCGTCACCGCGATGTTCAGATGTTGGACGAGTCCATTTCAGTAACGAGTAGGGGAGTAAGCTTACTTTTGAAATTTCATGGATGAGTGATTGATGGGTTGCGTTTTATATGGGTATAAGTTTAAAAATTCAGAAGAAATTTCCAGAGATTTTAAGAAATAGAAAGTTCAATAAGAAAAAAAAAATTCAATTTTATTAATATCAATAAAGAATGGATGAGAACAGATTAAATAACCGGTTATATACATACTTTAAAGACAGAAAAACAAAAATTGCAAGGTTTAAAGAAGTTGACAAGGATTTCTAAGAAGAAATAACTGAAAGTCGAAACACATTTAGAAAACTAATAGAGGAGTCTAATTTTCTAGAAAAGACGAAACCTAAAAATTAAAATCGAATAAAGAGAGAAAAGAAAAACACAAGGAAAGAACGAAACAATTTTAAAGCTGTATAAAGTGATCCTTAGATGGTCAAATCGGAAGAAAAGAAATATAAATATTTTAAATTGTTACACGTGTGTAAGCCGTGCATCAGAAACAAACCGCGTGACGAGAAAGTCCTACAAGTGTTTGTCAGCTTTTTTCTTCATCGATTCCGATCAAATTTATATCGTGGTATACCGTGATACAATTAAAACAATTGCTGGGATAGTACTTTATATTATACTTGTAATATTATATCAACCCATTTTTTTTTTTTTAGATGTTTACATAATTTGTAAAATTCCTAAAAGAACAGAATAAAATATTTAGTTATGTAACATCAGTAAGGAGTTAAATTAGTTTCAATATAATTTTATTAGCTATTATCTGGTTAAAGTCATTTAAAAGTCGTAAACAAATAAAAATAATCAAGACTCATTCAGAATAAATATGTAATGTAATTTATTAGATTAAAGTTCGGTTAAGTATGCACATAATTATATTTTTAAATAATAAAATCAATTAATGAGGGTTATTTTTTATTTTATTTTTTTTATGTAATAAATTATAATTATCAGCGTTACATAATACATATAACTGATGTATTATCATAATATACAAAATGCTGAGTAATAATATATTTTATATATAAATATATATACATATGTATTAATTTGTATTTATGTTACAATAGATTACCATTTCGTAACTTTTAAATTTGTCTTTTTCAAATATTACAAAAAATGAAATCCATACATTGTTAACAGTTTTTTTGTAACTATATATATATATCACCATAATTAGGTAGTTTTAAATAACTAAAAACAAATATATATATATATATATATATATATATATATATTATAAATACATAAAATATCCTGTTCGGCACGGCGGAAGGCGGAGGTAGATTTCACCGGTATTAAATAAGGGATAAAAAAGATTTCCACTTTAAAGTTAAGAAAAACTTCAAATTTACTAAATACGACAATTGTTGCATGTGAAAAAAGTTTCACATGTTTAGCATACAAGTAGTCCATCTTCTTACAATTCCAGCAATATTTTGGTCATCCCTTGCCGTAAGGGTTGGTCATATCAAAAATTGTTTTACACAAAAGTTTTAGGTAATGTTTAGAGGAATAACGACCACTTTAAACCGATTCGATACTGTGCCTATTAAGGGTGGTATGATAAAAAAATCATACCACCCGAAGACAAAAAAGTCTTCGAAAACCCATTTTTTCCACCCCATGGACCAATGGTCAGTGATATCAAATATTTTAGCTTGATAAGTTTTAGGGTCTTATCCAAAGAATAGTAGGGACTTTAAACGAATTCGATATTTTATTAATAAGAAAGTTATAGCGATATTTTGTTTTTTTCTGTTTTCTTTGGTTTTAGTCATCCCTTGCCGTAAGGGTTGGTCATATCAAAAATTATTTCAGACAGAAGGGTAGTCCGATTTTGCCCATTAACGAACTCGACCAAGATTTTGGGTTCTTATATTTTATGTATCAATTTGAAAGTGACTAGCGCAAAATTACGGCAGTTATCGTGTTCACAAAAAAGTGAAATATATATATACTAGAAGACCCGGCAATGCTTCGCTATTGCTAGATTTGAATATATATATATATATATATATATATATATATATATAATGAGAGAGAAAGAGAGAGAGAGTTTAAATGAATACAATTGAAAATTTGATAAAAAAATTAAAAACTGAACATTACGGAACTTCACAAATTTTACCTTTCACTTATTTTCCTTTCCTTTTTCCCTTTTCTTTTCCACCTTTTCCCCTTTTTCCCTTTTGCCCGCTCGTAAATCGGTCCATTAGTTTTTTGGTCTTTAGCGGACACAGATACGAACATGTGTTTTATATATATATATATATATATATATATATATATATATATATATATATATAGAATAAAAAAGACTGTTTGTATATTTGTTTGTTTTTTTCATAAATATCTCTACACCGGCCCCACCTAGCGTGTATAGTTTTTGCAAAAATATTTCTTTTCACGTAACTAATATTTATATTCTGAATATGAGACAAATCGGACCATAAATACAATTTTTCTAAATATCTCAACCCCAGCGCCAACTAGCGGGTCCAAACTAATTCAGAAACCTTCCCTGGCATGCGTCCAACCATTCCCCATAGTTTCATCGCTATCGGATGAACGGTTTAGAAAATCATAAGAGACATACAGTCAGACAAACATTCATTTATATATATATATATATATATATAAACTTTTGAACTGACTGTGGTTTTAGGGTCTGGGGGATGTGAAACGCAAAAATATGTTGAAATTTTCCGAAGTCGAATCATGGTACTCATTACAATGGATAGTTTTCTTATTAAATTTACCTAATTAATACTTAAAAAATAGCTGACAACTAAGTTGAAATATTTTCCTGATATTGGTTATTTATTCTTATATAGTGTAAAAACAATAACACAAAATATTTAATTTTTTGACCTTTACTTTTGAACAATATTTAGTATTTTTTGAAAGGTAGCTCATTTTTGAAATTTTCTCGTTTAGAGATTTATATAAGTCCATATACTGAGCCATAATGAAAGATACCCTCCATGGGGCAGTTTTGGTCACCACGACACCCCTTCCGTACATATAGCCCTTATGGGCTTTACCGGAGATCATTTTCAAAATCTCGGCAAAAGGCATCTCTCAGCCGTGTTCTTGCTTCATTCAGGATGCCACCGATCTAAATGCCACGTGATATTCACATAGGTGTACTACTATCAGTAAGTGCTCTCAAAAAAAAGAAAATGAAACACATCTCAACTAAGTCTTAAATAAGACTGAATAACAAAAATAAGGAACTGAAATTCATTACCTACCGGAAAGGTAAAGAGTTGAGTTCAACACGCAACAAAAAAGAATATGAGAAAAACAAACATAACAAAAGTACATGAATAAAAAACAACAAAAACTGAAACAGAAAGTGGGAAAGCCCAAGCGACACCCTAGATCACTTCAGTAATCCTTTCTTTTGCCGAGTAATTTTTGAAGTTTTCCGCTATAACCCATTCAAAAGCCGGACTATTAACAGCTTTCAGGGCTACTAAAAATTGACAGTTGCATCGGTGTCGTTCAAGAACTGAAAGAAGTAAACCCCGGAAAAGGTTTAAAACATTGTCGTCGGTATTGTTCTGTTGTTGATGGTAACGGTATTGAAAGTTTGGATCTTGTTTATTTCAGTGATGAGGCACAGTTTCACTCGGATGGTTATAATAAATCCTGGAAATATAAATGGCTATGTTAAACTGAAAAAAGAAGAACTCAAAAAAGTCAAAAATTATAGAAAAAGACTGTCTAGATCGAAAATAATACAGAAAGAAAATTTTTGAATTAAAGGCGCCGAATGTCGGTGAAATAAAAACCTCAGAGAAGAATGGAGTGAAGAAAGAAGAATTAAATAGTCTGAAAAAATGAAGAACTTCATTCTTTCAACATTGTGGCTGAGTAGGTTGCGTGTCAGCATTTCGTGCGGTGGTTCCGAATTCGAATCCCGATCACACATGGCATCTTTTAATTCGGTACCAATTTCCATCGGGCTAATGACTATAGCTGTTGATTCCCGTTCTTTCATAATAAAAAAAAAAATTCTGGAAGAAAAAGAAAAACTCCACGTATTTTCTTAGTCCTTGAAGAATATTTCCCGGAGAAAAGAAATGGCATCAACATAAATGGTTATAAAAATTGATATTTTTTTTATATGACCAACGAAGCAATTTTAGTTATTAAATTACCTGTAATATACTTCAGTCCTGTTAATAAATATCGGTACAACTCTTGCACCTGCTGATTCTAAAGCTTTAACATAAGCAGCTGGAATAAAACTTTTACTATTATCTCCAGGATTTACTTCTTGAGCTATAACACCGATAATTGGTCTGCCATTTTTAACAGCTAGTAATCCTTTTAGTGTCAAAATCTAAAAAAAAAAAAAAAAAAACAAAAAACAATAATAAATAAATATTTTATTCTGATCGGTACATATACAGAATGATTCAGGAGGATAAGGAAATACTTTGACAACTCATTCTAGAGGCTAAAAATAAGAAAAAAGTTTATACAAACATAGGTCCGAAAACGCTTTGTTAACGAGTTATACAGGATGAAAGATTTCGCCCGAGTTTCAGTTCCTCCGGGTAAAGGCTTTCTGAAATTCTGGGAAGGTCAATTAAGGAGCAAATTTAATTGTTTCTTATGGTTTTTGAGCTGGGAAATCGAAAAAAATAGGTCACAGAATTGTATCTCTCTTAGTTTCTAAGATATTCCATTTAAAATCTCATAAATATGGTAAAAAACACATTTTTTTTACGTTTGACGTACAATAACGTTGTTAAACAAATAAAATTTTAAACATGTCGACTTTTATTAACAACAAAACCGACGAAAAGTTAGAAGAAAATGTTACAAAAAAGAAAACAGATGTGTCTAGTTGGTACAATAATTTTAGAGCCACGGAAAACAAGTTGGCAACACTGATTTTTTTCATCATAATTTGTTTAAATACTACTCATTGTTGTCAGTTAATTGTGGTAATAAAATAACCTTTCGCTGATCAATCGTGTTTGCAGTATTACGTCGAATTCTCATCGTAAAAATGTCAGAAAACTGCTAATTTTGAGTAATTTTGTATTCATTTTACAGTGTATGAAAATCAAATCTGTTAAAAAAATCGGTTACGGAATATCGACATAGGTATCCTGGTCGTGTTGTACCAAATCGTAAAGTAAAGTCCGTTGGATTATTGTTTGTGGAGATGATTGAAAAATGAGGTTTACAAGCAAAAAGTAGATAGACGCGATGAACTGATTGCTCGCATTCTCAACGCTGCAGATATAATCAAGGAACACAAAGATACCGTTAGACTGGGAACACAAAATCTAGTACAACGCGTTGAAAAGTGCATTGAATACAACGGTGGAATTTTTGAAAGTTATTAAATCACATGAAATACTGCTTGTAAGCAGCATTTTATCATTATCATAAAAAAAAAGTATTCTTTCTTCCTCCAGTTATTTTCTACTGTACATAACGAAAAAGTTTTTTCAATCTGTTAAAAATTAATCTATTTTGTTGTTAATAAAAGTCGACATGTTTAAAATTTTATTTGTTTTCTGTTGACATTATTTACATCAATCTTCGTATAATTAAATTCTCTACAATTTATATTTAAAAAATGTATGTATTTTTGCCAATTTAACAACGTTATTGTACGTCAATTTAAAAAAATGTGTTTTTTGACCCTATTTTTAACGTTTTAAATGACATATCTTAGAAACTAAAAGAGATGTAGTTCTGGGACCTATTTTTTTCGATTTCCCAGCTCAAAAACCATAAGAAACAATTGAATTTGCTCCTTAATTGACCTTCACAGAATTTCAGAAAGCGTTAATTTACCCGGAAGAACTAAAACTCGGGCGAAATCATTCACCCTGTATAATTCGCTGATGAAGCGTTTTCGGACCTATGTTTATATGATTTTTTTTTTATTTTTAGCCTCTAGAATGAGTTTTCAAAGTATTGCCCTATCCTCCTGAATCACTCTGTATATAATATAATATAATATAATATAATATTATATTATATAATGTATCCTACGCTACTAAATGGCATTTGTATGTGTGTCCGATTCCCTTAGCTTAGCACCGGAATGTACCGATGACTAGCGGAAAATCCCGATTCGTTACTATCAATTTCTAGAGTTAAGTTTATAATTTATCTTTCATTACATTTTCATCACTCAAAAAAAAAAAATTGTTACACGAGAGGTAATCAATTTTGGACACCTAATAATCCCATTCCCAGATGCCGTCCGCCAGGGCAACCCGCCTGGAGGGCCTAGCTGCTGGGCGTGCCTATGGCACACCCTGCAGTTGGTATATAATATTATGTAATTCATATTATAATAATAATACGAAATACGTTTTTAAAATAACAACCGTTTTCATTTAGAGAGGAAACAAAGATTAAACATCACGTAATGGCATCTGTAGCAAGGCAATAGATGTAGTTACTCAGTACACATGCTCGAAACGGCGACAACCGCGCTGCAGCGGACATACATCGAGTTACAAAGGATCAAACTGAAAAAAAACATAGTTTTTATCAAGATGATAAGATGATGGATTTGCCATCATTTTTCGCGATACGTTATTACATTAAAATCAGGTATCACATGACTTTTTTCTAAAAAAAAAGTTTTATTCAATTTTGAGAATCCAATATCGCGGACAAAAATTTAAATTGTAATTTAAAGTAGTAAATTAGTAACTACGTAGATCCGTACTTAATATTACCTCCTTGTATCCCTTAGTTTTGAAATATGAAGCCGTTTTCATACTTTAATATCATCGTGGATATGTTAAATAATATGAGAGAGTAATTCAACGTCCAGTAAAAAACTAATGAAGGTAAATTAATTAAAATTTATATATACGTTCTTCTAACGGGGTAAGTCCACACTAAAAAAATATTTTTTTTTGAAATTTCGAGTATAAAGTAGAGTAACAATGAAATTTACTTTTTTTTTTAATCTCTTGGTAACAAATAAAAATATCAAATTAATTTTTGGTATAATTTTCATGTGAATATTTAAAAACCAATTTATAAATTTTTCGAAATTTGACCTTGAAAAGAGTGAAGAGTAATACAAAAATTCTTTAAAAATGATTGCAAATTTTCCCCATTTTTGAATATATTAAACGAGATATTCAGTAGATTAGGGGCTTGGGAATAACTTTCAGATAAATATCTAAAAACAATTTTCGAGTATTTTTATATTTCGATCTTTTAAGGGGTGTAATAGTGTATGGCACGGCGGCTTTAGACAACACAGTCACTGTTAGCGTCACGATTGGCGCACCTGTCTCCGATTACTTGACTAAAAAAACATAAAATAGAAAAAAAAATTGATCTAGACGGGAAATCCAAGAAATTATATCTGGTTACCAGATGTTATTAATATATAAATGAGGATGTAATTGTGGTTAAATTATTAGAATATAACAGGGAAAAGAATGGAAAATTAGCAATAAATAATAAAATGCATCGTAATTATTTTTGTAAGATTAATTTATTTAATTATTAAACTTGTCCCCTAAATTCGAGAATATTTAAGGGGTGATAATAAATAAAACAATAAATAATATTTGGGTAGACTTTAGAGGTGATAAAATTTAAATAACCACATGATGATTAAACGTTTCACCTATCTCTTAAAAAAAATATTATGCATCATCTCTCCTCAAACATTTTAAAATAATTTTGTTACAAATTTCGAGTATATACATCTTTTGATTTTAATTATTTTTTCTATTATAATTTAATAAAATATACAGAGTGATTCACGAAGAATGTAACAAACTTTCACCGCATGTTCTATTGGTGAAAATAAAGAAGAAACTTCATATAAACATAAATTCGGAAACGCTTCGTTTGCGAGTAATGGCTGGCGAATTTAATTTTACTTAATTATATTATCCTTAAAAAATATTGTTTGAATTGATAATTATAATAATTTATGTAACAATTTAATAGTATAATAATTTTTTATAAAATTTATTTAAAATATAATTTTTCTAAATTCAAAAAATCCCTTTTGACACGCCTTTAGGTGTGACGAAAGAGATTTTTCATCGTTGCTAAGTAGGGGATGAAAAAGACTTCCATCTTAAAGATGAAAAACTTCAAATCTACTCAATACGATAATGGTTGCATGTGAAAAAAGTTTCATATGTTTAGCATACGACAAACTCCATCTTCTTACAATTCCAGAAACATTTTAGTCATCCCTTACAGTAAGGGTTGGTCATATCAAAAATTGTTTCACATAAACGTTTTACATAATGTTTAGAGGACTAACCGTACTTTAAACCGATTTGATACTGTGCCTATTAAGGGATGTATGATTTCTTTAATCTACGAAATTTAATTTTTTCCACCTCCTGGGCCAATGGTTGGTGATATTAAAAAACTTACTTAGGTAATTTTTAGGCCCTTATCCAAAAAAAAATAATAGGAATTTTAAACGAATTCGATATTTTAGTTAAAAGCCCCCCATTTCCATCACCAAGGTCCGATTTTGCCCGTTAACGAATTCGATTAAGATTTTGGGTCGTTATATTTTAAGTATAAATTTGAAAGTGATTGGCGCAAAATTACGGCAGTTATCGTGTTTACAAAAAGGTGAAATATAAATATTTATATAAACTTCTGAATTGAGTGGTTTTGAGACCTGGAGGATGTGAAACGCGAAGATATGTCGAAGTTTTTCAGAAGTAGAATCATGGTACCCATTATAATAGGTAGCTTTCTTATGAAATCTACCTAAAAAAGCTGACAAAATATTGCATGATTTTCCTATCTATTACTAATAAAAATTAAATGAGTTAAGAGACAAAAAAATCAAAAAGTCAACCGGTTTTTGTCTAGTGGTAAACTCATCGTAGTAAATCAACTGATTTCGATGTCGATGTTCTCAGGTTCAAATCCTAATAAAGGACTGTAAAAAAAAGTCCTAATGAAAGTTTTTATTAGGATTTGAATATTAGATCATCGTGGATACCGGTGTTCTTTGGCGGTTCCGTTTCAATTAACCACACGTCTCAGGAATGATCAACCTGAAGTGGTTCAAGACTACACAATTACCGGCAAAGTTACATTACACTGATAAGTCGTAATTATTTTAATTGTTGATACGACTATAAATAAACGTATTTTTAAAGAAAAACACTATACTATATATATATGTACTCTTTTAGAGGTGGGGTATAAATTTTATTAAAACGTTTCCTAAAAATATTCATATATATATATATATATATATAGGTTAAGCTTAACAAATTTGCTTAAATAAAATTTTCTATAAATCTTAACATCTCCTTCAATGAAGATTAAAATGAAAAAAATAAATTTTCAAAATTCTTTTCTGCAATTTTCTGTACGGGATCTATAATTTAAAAATAAAATTGTAAACATTTTTTGACAGTTTTATGTATGAAATACAAATTTCAAAATTTATTTGAAAAATGGAGGTAGAACAAAAGAACAAACAAATATTTTAATTTTAAGAGGTGAGAGTTAATTTTTTTTAAAAACGTTTCTGAATTTTATATATCTATATATAAAAATATGAATGTTTGTCTGTCTGTATATCTCTTATGCCCTCCTAAACCGTTCATCTGATTGCGATGAAACTTTAGCGAGTTGTTACGCGCATACCCGCGAAGGTTTCTGAATTAGTTTGGACCCACTAGGTAGCGCTGGGGTCGAGACATTTCGAAAAAAATTATTTATGGTCCGATTTGCCTCGTATTCAGAATATATGTTACTTAAATGGAATGAAATCCTTCTGCAAAAAATGAACCCCGCTAGATGGCGCTGGGGTTGAGATATTTTGAAAAATTTCATTTATGGTCCGATTTGGTTCATATTCACAATACACATTTGTTATGTAAAAAGACAAATTTTTGCAAAAAACTATAACCCCCGAGGTGATGTCGAAATATTTACGAAACAAACTAATATACAAACAGACTTTCTTCTTCTGCATATATATATATATAAAATGTAATGCTCGTATGTATGTCCGCTATAAAATAAAAACTGCTGGACCGATTTACATGCCGGAAAAACGGAAAAATAAGAAAAGGGGAAAAGGGACAAAGGGGAAAAAGAGATAATGTGAAAGGTTAAATTTTGTGATGTTCCGTAATGTTCATTTTGTTAATGTTTTATCAAAATTTCAATTGTGTTCATTTAATATATATATATATATATATATATATGTATACGTATATACATATATTATTGCAGATGATATAGCAATAATTACAAAAAATGTTGAAGAGGCTAGAGAATCGATAGAGTTACTAGAGGAAATAGCCATAAGGACAGGACTACGGATGTCTTACCAGAAGACGGAATACATGGAATACCAACATCACAAGGAAAAAGAAAAAAACAAAAGGAGGGAATATCAGGAGAGTCGATCGTTTCAAATATCTTGGAGAAATTATTCAAGCTAATGAATGGACTCGATGAGGCAGCTAACAGAGAAAGAACCAGGAAATTAGAAAGAGCATACGGGATAACAAAGAATATCTACAACAAAAAGAGTATATCATACGGATCAAAAATAAGACACTACACTACCGTGCTCAAACCAGAGACGCTCTACGCATCAGAATGTTTGATACTCAAGAAAAAGCATGAACTGAAGGAGATGGAAATACGTGAAAGAAGAATCTTGAGGAAAATATTGGGACCAAGAAAACTAGAAGACGGATCTTACAGACTAAGAAGTAACGAAGAACTTTATAAAGGGAACAACGAACCGCTAACGTCGACAATGAGAAAACGAAGGGTGAAGTTCTACGGTCGTATACTCAGGATGAAGGATGATAGGTTAACGAAGCCTGTCTTTAGTTTTTTAACAAATATGAAAGCGACTACGGATTATTGGGTCGTCGAAATTAAGAAGGATCTCAGCGAACTACAACTGAACGAAGACGATGAGTGTAACAGAACTGAGTTTAGAGATAAAATTAATAAACACATTTTCCGGTAACTTACAGATAAGACAAGAACTGGGAAGCAGTGGACTGATGAACAAAAACAAGTTAAACGAGAAGAAATGAAATTGTACTGGGAAAACAGACGGAAGACATCTGTTGTGCAAAAAGTTCAACGCGATCCAAAGAGACCGTAACTAAGAAAAAAAAAGTATTTGTATATGCATTGTAGGAAAAAAATTCATTTTAATAAAGTTTAATCTAAAACACCTCTGAAGAAAATCAAATTTGTTTTTTTTTTGTGTATCCCCCATCCCCTTAATGTATTTTGAAAAAAAAATTAATATGACCAATGCCCAATATATAGAAGAAATATTTGAGTTAAATTTGAAGAAAATTGGTTTGGTCAATCTTAAGATACAAAACCAAAAATAGAGCGTTACTCATACACATGTTTTTTTCGTCTAGATGAAATATTTGGACCATAAATTCTAAAAATTTACAAAAAAAACGGACAACCCATTTTTTATATGATCAACATACTTTTCCCTTTAATATTTTATTCTAGCTATATTTACTGGGAAAGTTAAAATTAAGTAAATATGAAATTAAAAACGATATTTCAATTTTATTTCTAAAAAGTGAAACTTGGACAATCGGAGTATCTGAGAAGAAAAGGTTAGAAGCTTTTGAAACGTGGTGCTATAGGAGAATGTTAAAAATCAGATGGGTGGATAAAGTGACAAATGAAGAGGTATTGCGGCAAATAGATGAAGAAAGAAGCATTTGGAAAAATATAGTTAAAAGAAGAGACATACTTATAGGCCACATAATAAAGCATCCTGGAATAGTCGCTTTAATATTGGAAGGACAGGTTGAAGGGAAAAATTGTGTAGGCAGGCCACGTTTGGAATATGTAAAACAAATTGTTAGGGATGTAGGATGTAGAGGGTATACTGAAATGAAACGACTAGCACTAGATAGGGAATCTTGGAGAGCTGCATCAAACCAGTCAAATGACTGAAGACAAAAAAAAATTTCTAAAAAAATTTTTAAATTTTATCTTATTAAAAATATCGAAATTTTTGGCGACTTTGTTGTCAGTTTATTTATTATTCTTTAGTTTTTACACAGTAATTTATAATAATACTAATAAAAAATCATTTATTCTTTTTTTTTTACTTTGATAAGTTGTTATTGTAGACTTATAACAGTAATTTTAAAGAAAAATTACTTTATTGCATTACAAATATCTTTAAACATAAATTAATAAACATTGTTTTACAAATTAAAAGACCAAATACTCGTTTATAGTTACTAATAGTAAAAAATGATTAATTTAATTTTTTTTTAAATGCAATATTGACCGGCATTTAAACCTCCAAACTTCAGGATAAAATTATTAATTAATTAACCTAAGATAATTAAAAATAAATAAAACATTAAAAATTCTTTTACTTACGTAAAATAATATAAAAACTAATCCAGTCTGTCTCATTTTTAAGTATTAGTTGACAGTGATGAAAAATATATGCAATTCTAATATGAATTAACGTCCGTTGCTTTAACAAGTCTTCTAACCTTCAACTATACAACTGACTGTAACCTACCAACCGACCTTCCTGATTGCTTGCTTTCGTATATATATATATATATATATATATATATATGAGACAATGACTCAACAAAAGACAAATTTATATATTATTTATCTAGTGTGTGTTCATTAATAATTTACGCATATGTATATGTAAGCCATACTAATTATACAACTAATTAGTTCAACTAAACATTTTTATTACATCAATATCTTAGATAAATTTTATTATTAAATAATTCAATGTTATTCGAGTAAAACATTGTATTTTTGTTACTAAATTCTGTTCTTCCATAGATTAATTATTAAAAAAAATCAATTATTTATTTAAATTCTTTGAAATCGAGGGTAAGGTTAAATAAATATATATTTATTTATTTAGCCAGGCTAGTATATATATATATATATATATATAGTTTTTTTTTGTTTTTCAACACCCCCGCAAGGCAACCAAACCCCGCCGTTAGACACAACACAGTCACCTCAAAGTATCGTGGCAGCAGTCTGTGCCCTACCTAACTTACCCCTTAATGGGGGTACTTTTAGCCTCACAGGAACATACCGACTTCCTCTTCTGGACAGCCGACACGCCTCTCTGCTGGAGAGCTACACTCCCCGGCAATACTCTACAAGTTCCAGACGTGCGTTGTACATGTTCTTTGCTGTCCGCGACCCTCTCACACCTCGAGAGTTCTTTATACCATCAGCGGGGAGCTTCGACCCCCCTCCACTCATGTGTGTGGGCGGGCCAACAAACACCCTAGGCATAGAGGCTATCTTTCTGGTCATACACGTCATCACGCTTCCTGAATTTTTTGAAGTCTTCCCCATCTGGTTTTTTTATAGTTAGAAGAAAGTATATATATATATATATATATATATATATACACTAGCATGTACCCTGCCACGCTTCGCTGTCGCACATTGTGGTTGCATGGATGAGAAATGAGAAACAAAACAAAACATACGTTTCATAGAAGTTTAATTTTGCAATACTTGTGGATATACAATTTTTCCACTGTCTGCATAGATATAAAGGCTATCTGGTTTGCCGACTCGGCAACACGCAACATACAGTTGTCCATGTGACAAGCAATCCGCATCTAAATCTAAACCACACGATTCTAAAGATTGACCTTGAGCTTTATTTATTGTGATTGCCAATGCCAATCGAATTGGGAATTGTAATCTTTTAAATTGAAATGGTGTATCGGTCGGGATCATGGGTATTCAAGGAATGAGGACATATTCACCTGTGAAAGGCCCAGTTAAAATCGTTGCTTCCACTACGTTATTCATCAATTTCTTAACTACAAGTCGCGTGCCTTTGCAGAGTTTTGGCTGATTAATATTCCGCTACAGGATAATTGGCACACCTATTTTCAATTTTAATATGTGTAGTGGCATCCCTGACAGATCTAGTGAGTTAAAAAATTCCGTTGGATAATTAACTGGACAAGCATATTCGTAGTCAACTGCAACGTACGTACGTGTCCTCACAGTGTTGAATATTTCATGCAAGCATTATTTTCGTCTGCTGATGTCGATCTAGAAATTACAAGCAATGTTTGCCTAAAATCTCCTGCGAGCAATATCAAAGCATTCCCGAACGTTTGAATGTTTCCACGCAAATCTCGTAACGATCGATCAAGAGCTTTAAGCGATTTTTTATGTGCCATCATGCATTCATCCCAAACAATGAGTTAAAATTTTTGTAATACTTTTCCCATACAGGATGCTTTGGAAATATTGCACGTGGGAGTTTCGATTATTTGCATGTTTAATGGCAACTTCAGAGCTGAATGCGCAGTACTTCCACCTGATAATAATGTCGCAGCTATTCCAGACGAAGCAAGAGCTAAGGCATTGTCATTTTTTGATCGGACCGTTGCTAGAATCAATCTAATGAGGAATGTTTTCCCAGTTCTTCCTGGCGCATCCAAGAAGAAGGTCCCCCCAACTCCGTCATTTATCATTTGCATTATGCGATCGTAAATGCCTTTCTGTTCACGCGTTAATTTGGGAATGTTTGATCAGATATATGACTGAAGATCAGCAATGTTGTAACTCTGTTCACGGCGTAAATCCACACCAAATGAAGCAATCGCAGCTCGGGTGGGTGCTGTCATTCCCGATCGACTAAGAACTTTATTTGCATTAGCTAAGCACTTGTCTTCAATATTTATCAATGCTCTGTTGTAAATTCCTTCTGTAAATTCAGACAAAAGTGAATATTTAACCTAACAAAGGATTTTTTGGTCATTATGTAGGGATATTATTTTCTGTGTATTTGGTTATTTCGACTTTTTTTGTTTGCATAGTCTTAATTCTATCTGGGCTATAAGAAAGTTGGGTGTTTTAATTTATTTACTGTAAGTCATCCTTCTTGGTGGCTTTTCTTTTTGTTTCGGTGTATTTTTTAAAAATAAAATACAGATGTTATAGCTGTTAAATATAATTCAAAGAAATTTGTTACTTAATCAGTTGTGATTTTGTTTACATTGGCAACGGCCATACGGGCTCTTTGTGATGGGTCGTTGTGTTTGACAGCGGCCATCTTGCATTGATCTGATTGGTTTTCCTTTGTTTACATTTCTATCTGATTTATTAGCCTGTTATTTATTAAAAAACTGTACAAATTAAAAATTGATAGAGAAATTTATTAAAAATAGATGAAAACAATCTTTGATGCGGGTTATATATCGTGATAAAATTTGAGCTCAATCGGTGCAGAATATTTTGAGTTTTTAAAGCGTATACAAACGAACTTAAAATTTTTATATATATAGATTAGCCGGAACCCCCTGGGCCAATGGACCAATTTCATACGCGCTTATGTAGTGTTTAATTTTTGTATTTTAGCATTTTTTTGATGTACTATTTATTTTTTGGATCAAAAAATTATACTTTATAATATTTTAGAAATAATAATATTATAAAAATAATTATTATTACATTATAAATATTAAAATATAATTGTTAATTGTATAATAAAAATATAATTGTAATATTGTTTTTTTTATAATATTTTAGATTAGAATGTACTGATGATATTTTCTTGAAAGGAAGTAAAATAAAATAACGAAGATTCGATCTTCTTGCCAGAATTGCGCAAGAATTTTTTTTTATATTATAACTATAATTTTATTATTTTTATAGAGAATAGATTTTATTTAATATTTTATATTTAAATAATATTTAAAAAAAAAAAAATGAAAACAGCTGTAAATCTTTAAAGAAATCAATTTTCGAAATACAACGTCGTTTTTACCGTCCCGTTAAAATATAACAACTAAATTGCTTGTTTTTATAAAATCTGACGAAAGAGAGATTTTTTTCAGAAACACTTTAACACAAAAAAAAGCTACAAATATTATTTTTTATTGTTAGGATGCAATTTTTTATACTAGTTATTATATAGATTTATTTATATTAAGGCGTAATTTATGTAATAATATTTATATCTGTAGTTAATTAGTAATTAATTTGTTGCAAATCAATTTTTTCTTTCAAAAAAATTTATAATAATATCTTCTGAAATAATTATCAATAATTTTTTTAAATGTGAACATAATTGTGAAAGATGTGTGTGTGTGTGTGTGTGTGTGTATATATATATATATATATATATAATTTTGTTACCCTCTAATTGTGATGATTGACCTATTTTCATTTAGATAAGCTATCATTGACATGCATTGCATAATTTGTAACTGTATTATTGTAATGCGAATATAAAATTTAATATTTTATCGTTAAATTTGAATTTTTTTTTGTAATACCTTTTTAAAGTTTAATAACGGTGTAACAGTACAAGGTGAAAAGATAAAGATGCTACGATTTGCTGATGATGTAGTAATTCTAGCCGAGAGTAAAAAGGATTTAGAAGAAACAATGAACGGCATAGATGAAGTCCTACGCAAGAACTATCGCATGAAAATAAACAAGAACAAAACAAAAGTAATGAAATGTAGTAGAAATAACAAAGATGGACCACTGAATGTGAAAATAGGAGGAGAAAAGATTATGGAGGTAGAAGAATTTTGTTATTTGGGAAGTAAAATTACTAAAGATGGACGAAGCAGGAGCGATATAAAATGCCGAATAGCACAAGCGAAACGAGCCTTCAGTAAGAAATATAATTTGTTTACATCAAAAATTAATTTAAATATCAGGAAAAGATTTTTGAAAGTATATGTTTGGAGTGTCGCTTTATATGGAAGTGAAACTTGGACGATCGGAGTATCTGAGAAGAAAAGATTAGTAGCTTTTGAAATGCTATAGGAGAATGTTAAAAATCAGACGGATGGATAAAGTGACAAATGAAGAGGTATTGCGGCAAATAGATGAAGAAAGAAGCATTTGGAAAAATATAGTTAAAAGAAGAGACAGACTTATAGGCCACATACTAAGGCATCCTGGAATAGTCGCTTTAATATTGGAAGGACAGGTAGAAGGGAGAAATTGTGTAGGCAGGCCACGTTTGGAATATGTAAAACAAATTGTTAGGGATGTAGAATGTAGAGGGTATACTCAAATGAAACGACTAGCACTAGATAGGGAATCTTGGAGAGCTGCATCAAACCAGTCAAATGACTGAAGACAAAAAAATAAAAAATAAAAATAACGGTGTCCGATATAAACAACGAACAAATTACGATTTAATTTTTACTTTCCCGACTAGATAACACTATAGCAGAACTATAACTCTAGAAGATAAAAGTATTGCAATCAGTCCAATTTTAGTATATACGGTTTTCACCACATCATTACGTTTTGGTACCTTAGGTAACTTTCTGGATATTCGTATGTACGTGTGTGTGTGTGTGTGTGTTTGATGTTGACTTCTATATCTCCAGAACTACTGGACCGATTTAGACCAACCTTTAAGGCATTTTGGGTATATATGAGGCATTAATACTATTAAATTTTCAACTTAAAAAGGTCAAGGGCTAGAGGCTGTAGAACAAGGTCACCCTCATTATCTCGAGATTTCACATAATTAAGGTTATTTTTTTCTTAGGTACGATAAAAAAATCATATTTCCAAAAAAAAGTTTTGAAAAATCGCGCCCCACTCCAAACAAATGCTCTAAATAAACTAGCAGTTTAGTGGGTATATTCTACGTCATAGTACCTTCTCTCACCACAAATAGAACTAGAATAGTACTTATGTACAGCTGTTGTAGTCGACTGGTATGTTATGACGTCACAGGTGACCGGTAGAATTAAATAATATTTAAAGTGAAAAAAAAGTATTTAAAGTGTACCGCCACACCCGCGGGAATGAAATGCAGTATGCGCACACGCTTTAGTTAGAATCATCGAATAAAAATAAACAAAAAATATATATTTAAATAAAATTGCTTTTGTATGTGTTTATAAGCCATGCATCAGAAAAGAGCCGCATAACAGGACATCTCAATTCCCCCGCGAGGGGAGAAGATCCCGCCTTGTAGCGTGTCAGGTCGCTACACCAGACCCTCCGTTTCTAACCAACAATGGCTTTAACGGAGGACATCTTGCCCTCAAACTGATCACATTCCACAGTGTTCAGCCCGGCCACGACGAGATGCCACCGATGCAGATGCCCCGAGAAATCCTACATCAGAAACCTACATCAGTAAATTCACCCCGAGAAATAGTATTGAGTTTTGCCTTTCGAAGAAGACATCTGACACCTAAAGCTACCACGTTGCCCTCAGGAACCAAGCTAAAAGCCTACTCGCGGAAGATGGATACCCCGCGCCTATCACCATTAAGCCCTAAACTACACCCTTATGCGTAGATGCATCAAGTATGCGTGACAGGACAGTATACAGCTTTTTTTTAAATAAAGAAGAGGTGGAGTAACCCCATTTACGGGAGTCTTAGCAGTCGGGCTCGCTAACAGGTTCCGCCAATTATAACCAAGGACGTATTCCTGCGCACTACCGACTAACCCTCCATCCCTTATAAAAACAATTCATCAGAAGTAGGGGAAATCGCCCACACACACACACAGTCATAACAAACCAACAATGTCATACATCACACAAACAACACCACTGGAAGAAACACATACGTTAGATACATACACCAACATACAAGAACCTGCAGAAAATTGGACAAAGCTTCTAACATGCACAATACCCACGCGTTACACACCCACACAGCAGTTTTATACCTGTGTTATCAGTTTTTTTTTGTACTTCCTTGTAAAAGACGTATTGTGATCGCGAAAAATTTCGGTTTTCAGATTTCAACGGAAATATTCATTTCGACAATCCTTGAATCCATTTTGACTAGTTTCAGTGTGATGTCTGTATCTCGCAAAACTAAAAAACCATTACCCGTAGAATGTTGAAATTTTGGATTTAGAAGTGTTGTAATATCTAGTTGTGCATCTTCCCTTTTTATTGCGATTGACTGAACCAAAAGTGTCCAAAAAGATAAAAATTCCAAAGAATTTGGATTTTGGACATTTTCTTAAGTGCAGTAATAAGCCCTTATTGAGAAATAAGTGGTACTTATTTTCATTGGTTCCTGAGTTATAATCAAATAAAATTGTAATTAATGAAATATTTTGATCTTACAAGGGGAAGACACATCGATTCGAATCAGACTTCATCTATTTTTTTTAACCTTTTTTTTAATGTAAATATATTAATTTATTAATATTTAATAAACTTTGATTTTAAAATATAATTTACGATAAATAATAATTCAATAATAACAATAAAAAAATATCAGAAGTTATTAATGAAATAAAATTTTATGTACTTTTAAAAATATATATATGTAATAATTTAACCGTACAAGGATGTCATGTAAAGTCCACATGAGATGTTTTAGTCCAGCGGCAATACACCTGGTTATATTGACCTGAGAACATTTAAACTAGTTTCCGTGTAGCATGAAATCATTTTTTCATAAAAAAATAATTCTCCATAAAATTTTAAAAAAGGCACATTGCTATTTACTACAAAACAAACTTTTACTACAAAAAATTAATAACTTACAAAAAAAAGTTTGAAATCATATATAAAAAAAAAACTTTTTTTTACGAAATACGTATCGGGTTTCCAATTATAACTCTAATTTTCAATGCATGCTTTATTGAATCTGCTAAAAGTACATTCCTATCTGTTAAAACTTGTTCAGTTTTATATAAATAAATCATAAATGTACTAAAATGCATGCGTCCTTAACAACACAAACATATACATGTAGAAAAAAATATATACGTGAGGGTATAAATAGAAAAGAGTGGTAAGAAAGAATATGGGGTTGAATGATAGGGGTGAGACAAGTGCGTGTGTATTCTGTATTGGTTAGTTTTGGAATATATGGTTAGACTAAAAATTTTTTTTAGAAGACGCACTATTATCTGAAGGGTAAGTTCTACAAACATCGAGTAGTTTCATAACTGCAGGAAATAGTGCACCTGCTAGTGATATATATATATATATATATATATATATATATATATATATATATATATAGAGAGAGAGAGAGAGAGAGAGAGAGAGTGAGAGAGAGAGAAAACTGATGCATCATCCATGTTTCTGTTTCTGCTTTTTGTTTACAATATAATAGTTATAATTATTTTTTTAATGTTGCGTTTTTAAACCAACACACACACACACACACACACACACAACACATATGAATATATTATACATAATTTGTATATTTGTTTACTCTTCTCCTTCCCAGATTTTTATTTTTCGTTGTTCTGAGAACCTCACATTTTAATAATACCATTGTCTCAAATATAAAATTAAGTTTGTGTGTGTGTGTGTGTGTGTGTGTGTGTGTGTGTGTGTGTGAGTGTTTGTAACGTACATTTTTATTTTTATTTTAAAAAGGTTTTTATATAGATAGATTCACGAAGAAAATAACAATCTTTCAAGATATGTTCTACTGATGAAAACAAAGAAGGCGGTTTACGTATACATAGATTCGGAAACGCTTCGCTTCACTAGCGAGTAGCTAGTGAAAAGTTTTCCACTCATTTCTGTGCCTTCGGTTAAATTAAGTAAGACCTGTGTAAATTTAATGGTTTTATAAGAAATATAATCAGAAAAAATGAAAAAAAAAAATAGATCCAAAAACTGTATATTTAGTGGTTTTTGAGGAATCGGGGGTAAAAGACAAAAGATCTGGAGTCAAAAAACAAACTATTTTATGTTTAGCGTAAAATAAATTTTAAAAATTTTTCATAGCAAAGGATGGTGCGGGGGTTTGTTTTTATGTATGTTTTTTACTTCCTTGTACTGTACGAAGTAACGGATATAATGTGATCACGAAAAATGTAGTTTTCAAATTTCAACAGAAATATCCATTTTGACCATACCTGTATTCATTTTGACTAGTTTCGGCGTGACATCTATACTTACGTATATATCTCGCGTAACTCAAAAATGATTAGCCGTAGGATGTTGAAATTTTGGATTTAGGATTGTTGTAATATCTAGTTGTGGACCTTCCCTTTTGATTGCAATCGACTGAACCAAAAGTGTCCAAACAAATTTGGACCCAAAATCCAAAAAAATTATTGGATTTTGGACATTTACTTAACTGCAATAATAAGCCCTCATTAAGAACTTTTCAACGATATATCAGAAGCCGTACTAATTTTCACTGGTTCCAGAGTTATATCCAAATAAAAGTTTCATTAATGAAATATTTGAATCTTACAAGGGGAAGGCATATCGGTTTGAATAAGACTTCATCTCCTTTTTTTTTTTCAATTTAAATATATTGATTTATTAATAATTATTAACCTAAGCAGGGGATAAAAAAATTTCCATCTTAAAGTTAAGAAAAACTTAAAATTTACTCAATACGACAATGGTTGCATCTGAACAAATTTCACACGTTTAGCATACGACAAGCCCCATCTTTTCACAGTTCCAGCAACATTTTGGTCGTCCCTTGCCGTAAGGTTGGTCATATCAAAAATTGTTTCAGACAAAAGTTTTAGGTAATGTTTAAAGGACTAACGACCACTTTAAACCGATTCGATATTGTGCCTATTAAGGGAGGTATGATTTTTTGTCTTCGAAACCACATTTTTTCCTCTCCTGGGCCAATGGTTGGTGATATTAAAAAACTTTACTTACATAAGTTTTAGGCCCTTATCTAAAGAATAATAGGAACTTTAAATGAGTTCGATATTTTACTTAATGAGGAAGTTATTGGGATATTTTATTTTTAAAAAACCCCCCAATTTTCAACTCCATGGTCTGATTTTGGTCATTAACTAACTCGACCGAGATTTGAGGTCGTTATATTTTATGTATCAATTTGACAGTTATTGGCTCAAAATTACGGCAGTTATCGTGTGCGCAAGAAAGTGAAATATATATATATATTTATAAACCTTTGAACTGATGGTGGTTTTGGGGTCTGGGGGATGTGAAACGCGAAGATATGTCGAAATTTTCCGGAACTCGAATCATGGTACCCAGCGCACGAATGATTTATACGTTTTTATATGAACGATTTATTTAAAAGTATATTTGTGTTTTGAGCATAAAAAAAGGAAAATATTGAGTTTAGAAATGTTAAAAAATCAAAATTCAGGAAACAAAATGTGTTAAACAGGATTTTGAAGCTTTTCGTTGTTAGTACACAAAATTCATAAACGTTATTTAGTTACAATTGGGAAAAACATTTAACAAAATTGTGTGTAAAGAAACATAAACCATGTTACATTTTCGTGGCGGGCTTTCCTTTTATCTGTTGAGTAATAACCACATAAAAATTTTTTTAAAAACTTTTATTTTTTTATAGAAAATTTTATTTTGTGTTAAATGGTGTGAATAAAGTCTACGATGCTAAATAAAAACGTAAAAATTGTTAAGTTTATTAAAAACAAACCATATCAAAATATCGCAGATTTTAATTAGATATTAAACGAAATAAAATGTCAAATATTATAAAATATTATTTCGCTATATTTATTAAAATAAAAGTTTAATTAAAATTTTATTTGGCTATAACTCTGGAACCAATGAAAATAAGTACCACTTATGATATATCGTTGAAAAGAAAATCTCTCAGTGAGGGCTTCCTCAAAATCCAAATTGTTTTGGAATTTGGGCATTTTTGGCCAGACGATTCCAATCAAAAGGGGAGGTGCACAACTAGATGTTACAACAGTACTAAACCCAAAATTTCAACTTCCTACGGCTCTCTCTCTCTTTTCCTGTTTAGCCTCCGGTAACTACCGTTTAGATAATTCTTCAGAGGATGAATGAGGATGATATGTATGAGTGTAAATGAAGTGTAGTCTTGTACATTCTCAGTTCGACCATACCTAAGATGTGTGGTTAATTGAAACCCAACCACCAAGGAACACCGGTATCCTCGATCTAGTCTTCAAATCCGTATAAAAGTAACTCCCTTTACTAGGAATTGAACGCTGGACGCTGGAAATCTCAACTTCCAAATCAGTTGATTTGTGAAGACTCGTTCACAACTAGATCAACCTGGTGGGTTCAACATCCTACGGCTAACGGAACGGAACGCAAAAATGGCGGGAGCATCACAATTCTTCCTACGAATTGCAGAGCCTGGACAGTGTCCCTTGCTGCTGTATGATTCTGTAATCGGAGCGTGTTTCAAGGGTTTCCTTTTAATGTCAATTATAGGTTTTAATTTTTGTTTTATTTATGGACAGATTTAGTGATTTCCGTTCCTACTGCTAATCGTTTTTGAGTTATATACGTACGAACAGACGTCACGCCGATACTAGTCAAAATGGATATTTCCGTTGAAATCTGAAAACCGAAATTTTTCGCGATCACAATACGTCCTTTACTTCGTACAAGGAAGTAAAAACCGCAGATCAACGGTTGAACCGATTTAGATTACGACCCCGTATTTGAATCCATACGTTACCATGAGTGTCATAGGGTTTCAGAGGTTAAATCTGAGGGGTATTCAAAACGTAACGAGAAATTTTGTTTTTTTGGATAGAATTTTATTTATTCGTCTACATTAATGTTATCCCCTTCAAAATAGACCCCATTAGATATGCCAGCGCTTTTTCAAATCCCCGAAACACTTCTGGAACTCGATCTTTGGAACAGCGTTTAGCTCTTTCAGCTGTTCGATTTTCATCACCTGTTATGACACGTTTCAGTAGTTCTGCATCGTTATTGACTTCATTTAGCGACTTCTGAGTAACTTCCATTCTTTGTTCTTGTTCGAAATTCAACAATTTTGGAAAAAATTTTGCTGTCACACGTCTCATACCCAAAAAATCCGAAAAAACTTCATGGCATGAGTCATTTGATATTCCAGCATCATCAGCGACTTTTCTGATTGTGATTCGGTGATAATTCATAATCATTACTTTCAATTTTTCCATGTTTTCATCGGTTGTTGATGTACTAGGGCGTCCGGGGCGTTCATCATCTTCAACGTCTTCACAATTTTCTTGGAAACGCTTATACCATTCGTATACCCTTACTTTACTCATAGCAGACTCATCAAAAGCAATATTTAACATTTTTAAAACATTGCTACTCTTTATTCCATTCTAATAGCAAAATTTAATACAAATTCTCCGATCCATTATTTATACAAATAAAAAATCGCCGATCGTACCAAAACAAGTATTATCCTTTTGACAGGTGACGAGGACTAAACATCTGGCTAAAAATGAGCAGATACTTTTCAAACAGGGTTTGGAGGATTGTTTTTGGCTAAAAATTGACGAACAAGCAGTGAAGTGTGAGCAGGCGCATTATCGTGTTGCAAAAGCCATGAATAGTTTCGCCACAAATCCGAGGGTTTTCTTTTCGAATTGATTCACGCAAACGACGTTGAACATATAGGTAATGCTCCTTATTGATCGTACAACGACGAAAAAATCCCGAGAATCGGACTAATACAACCCGTGAAATTTCAAAATTCTCGTTTTGAATTCACCTCGAGTGTCCCATATGAAACGCAACCCATCAATCACTCATCCATGAAATTTCATAAGTCTAGCCTACTCCCTTACTCGTTACTGAAATGGACTTGTCCAACATCTGAACATCGCGGCGACGAAGTAGAACACTACCGATAGTAACAACAATGCAATCATAACGTTCAGTGTATTGATAGAGACAAGATGGTGTATTCGCTAGACGAACGTGTTTTCATAGTCAAGTCATACTTCAGAACGAAATCAGCGGTTGCAGTGCAATATTTGTTTCGCCGTAAGTACCCAGATAAACCAGCTCCTAACAAAACATCAGTATTAAGGTTAGTCGTAAAATTTAGAGAGACCGGTTCTGTTAATAACAAGGAACACAAAAGATCTGCGTCGGTGTTGAATACAGATACAGTCACTGAAATCAAAGACCGATTACTCGCCTCGCCAAATAAATCGATCAGACGTTTGTCTGCTGAAATTAATTTGTCTAAATCGACTGTTCATCGGGCGACCAAACGATTACAATTACGATCTTATCGCATTCAAACGGTTCATCGACTTCTTGAGCCCGACAAAGAAAAACGGCTACAATATTGTCAACGGTTCCGTCGTTTTCTGCGCGAGGGAATTAACGTTATGGATTGGTAATTTTTACAGATGAAACGCGGTTTCCTTTGGACGGCTACGTAAACAGCCAAAATAGTACAATTTGGAGCGCTGAAAATCCCCACGTTTATCACGAAAAACAATTACACCCGCAGAAGTCGGGCGTGTGGTGCGCGATATCGCGGAAGAAAATAATCGGTCCTATTTTTTTCGAGTACACCATTAATGCAGAACGATATCAGGATATTTTATTTCAGTTCATCGCACTCTTGGAAGACGAAGACAGACGCTGCCGGCTACAACATGACGGTGCGACATCGCACTACGCAGGTTCAACTTCTGATTTCATCGAGGAATTCTTCGGTAATCGTGTCATCGGTCGAGGCTTGTGCCCACCAAGATCTCCAGATTTGACTGCGGCGAATTTTTTTCTACGGGGTTACCTCAAAGAAAAAGCCTACAGCAACAAACCACAAACACTTGAACGATTGAAAGTCAATATTGAACAAGCTGTATTAAATATCCAGCCACAAACTTTGAAAAAAGTTGCTAGATACGCTGTAAAAAGAATTGAGGCTTGTATTCAAGAAGATGGCGGCCACTTCCAACATTTAATCTAAATGTAAGGTAATGGATGGTAATAATAAACATTACATTTACATTTACGCATGCCTTTTTATTATTTCAATACCTACCAATATAAGGTTGGGTTGCGTTTTATATGGGACACTGTATATATAAGATTTTAAACAAAATTATGCTATAAACAAAATTATCAGCCGTACATTCTTTAATTATTTTCTATTAGTAATTATCCTATATTAAAGAACAAGGATTTTTTTTGGCAGTCATGTTTTTTTATTTTTAAAAGGGAATTATTAATATTTTAATTTTTAAAAGGACCGGGAACTTTTTTATATTTTCAACAAAAAAAAAAGAAGGAAAAATCCTTGTTCACATACCGGATTATCTTTTTGAGATTTTAAAAATGAAAAATAAAAAAAAAAAACAGTTTTGTTATCGTGTATTATTGTGTAATAGGCAGGGAATATATCTTTTTGAATATTTCTTTTATACTTAAACTCCTACTGAATCATGTAAACAATATATTAAATTCCCCTTTTTTCACTAAAAATGTATACCGTCGAGTTTTTTTTCCTATTCTTAACCTACCTTTTTTTTCCTTTTAACCCAATTTCATTCATAACTTTATATATATATATACATGAAAAAAACCGGAGTATTTTTATGTTATACGTAAGAATTATTTTCCCAGGTCTACACTTTGTAAAAGAATTTTTTTTTTAGCTGTTTTTTCGAATGAATTTCTACTAAATTGACACATAAAAAAAAACTTTCAAACGTATGAATGGTTCAAAAGCAAATTATTTGCTGTTTAATACTGAAAAAAAAAACTTAAAAATTAAGTTTCGATTACAAATTCTGTGATTGTTAAATAAATCTTCTAAGTAATTTAAAAATTTCCATTATAATTAGACCTTGTTATAAATTAATAAGATCATTTAAATTGAAATAGTCAGGTTAAAAGTATTTAACCAGTTTATTTATAAATAATAATACTTTTTTTTGTAAGGTCTTCAAAAAAGAATGGTGGAGTTTTGAAATGGATTAAATGAAAACAAAAAATCCCTTTTTTGGCGAAAATATATTTCACTGCTGCTAAGTAGGGGATAAAAAAGATTTCCACCATAAAGTTAAGAAAAACTTCAAAATTACTCAATACGATATTGGTTGTATGTGAAAAAAAGTTTCACATGTTTAGCATACCACAAGCCCCCATCTTCTTACAATACCAGCAACATTTTGATCATCCCTTGCCGTAAGGGTTGGTCATATCAAAAATTCTTTCAAACAAAAGATTAAGGTAATGTTTAGAGGAATAGCGACTACTTTAAACCGATTCGATACCGTGCCTATTAAGGGAGATATGATTTTTTTAAGTCTTCGAAACCTCATTTTTTCCACCCCCTAGGCCAATGGTTGATGATTTTTTTTTGTCTTCAGTCATTTGATTAGCTTGATTCCAAGATTCCCTATCTAGTGCTAGTCGTTTCATTTCGGTATACCCCCTACATCCTACATCCCTAACAATTTGTTTTACATATTCCAAACGTGGCCTGACTACACAATTTTTTCCTTCTACCTGTCCCTCC
The DNA here is from genome assembly GCF_047948215.1 of Lycorma delicatula. Classification (NCBI taxonomy): domain Eukaryota; kingdom Metazoa; phylum Arthropoda; class Insecta; order Hemiptera; family Fulgoridae; genus Lycorma; species Lycorma delicatula. The sequence continues at coordinate 27,120,092 of NC_134467.1, forward strand.
AATATTAAAGCGATTATTCCAGGATGCCTTAATATGTGGCCTATAAGTCTGTCTCTTCTTTTAAGTATATTTTTCCAAATGCTTCTTTCTACATCTATTTGCCGCAACACCTCTTCATTTGTCACTTTATCCACCAATTTGATTTTTAACATTCTCCTAACATTTCTCCTAAGAACAATTAGCTTAACTATTCATACATCAACTACTCATACAGCAGCAGTAATAATTGAAGAACATAAGAAAGAAGCCGTAATAAGAAAGGGAGTTCGACAAGGATGTTCCCTATCTCCGTTACTTTTTAATCTTTACATGGAACTAGCAGTTAATGATGTTAAAGAACAATTTAGATTCGGAGTAACAGTACAAGGTGAAAAGATAAAGATGCTACGATTTGCTGATGTAATTCTAGCTGAGAGTAAAAAAGATTGAGAACAAAAAATGTACGGCATGGTTGAAGTCCTACGCAAGAACTACCTCATGAAAATAAACAAGAACAGAACGAAAATAATGAAATGTAGTAGAAATAACAAAGTTGGAAAAAAATGTGAAAGTAGCACGAGAAAAGATTATGGAGGTAAAAGAATTTTGTTATTTGGGAAGTAGAATTACTAAAGATTGACGAATCAGAGCGATATAAAATGCTGAATAGCACAGGTGAAACGAGTCTTCAATCAGAAATATAATTTGTTTACATCAAAAATTAATTTAAATATCAGGAAAAGATTTTTGAAAGTATATGTTTGGAGCGTAGCTATATATGGAAGTGAAACTTGGACGATCGGAGTACCTGAGAAGAAAAGATTAGAAGCCTTTGAAATGCGGTGCTATAGGAGAATGTTAAAAATCAGATGGGTGGATAAAGTGACAAATGAAGAGGTGTTGCGGCAAATAGATGAAGAAAGAAGCATTTGGAAAAATATAGCTAAAAGAAGAGACAGACTTATAGGCCACATACTAAGGCATCCTGGAATAGTCGCTTTAATATTGGAAGGACAGGTAGAAGGAAAAAATTGTGTAGGCAGGCAACGTTTGGAATATGTAAAACAAATTGTTAGGGATGTAGGATGTAGGGGGTATACCGAAATGAAACGACTAGCACTAGATAGGGAATCTTGGAGAGCTGCATCAAACCAGTCAAATGACTGAAAACAAAAAAAACGTACATAATTTAATTACAGTACTGTGCGTTGTTTTTGTTTTTGGAATGAATTCTCATATAACCTCGATGCTTGGGTATGGGAATACGAAATATAATTTATGTAGCCTGACCGAGATTTGAACCCGGGAATTCCAGATAAAGGAACTAGAAGGCTCCCACTTATCCAATGTAATTGGCAATCCTTTTATTTTCAGCGAACAATTTGTTATTGAATTCAATATTTGTATTTGAACAATTTTTGTCTCGGATTTTGATTTTTCAGATTAAGGATTGTTATAGAATTACAAAAATTCACAAATGGTCGCTTTCGGCTGTCGGATTCAACTCAAAATGACAACAAAAATTTTGTATAAATCATTATGCAATTTTGACAATTTATGCAATTTTTGTGTAAGTTATCAAATTAGTTCAAACGCACTAATGTAAGGTTTATTAAAATATTTAAATATAAATTTATAAATTAAGGTTTAAGAGCCGAAAAATGTTGGAACATCTCATTTTTTTAATACTTTAAAAATGACGACAAAACCGCTAAAACAAGAGATAAATAAATTATATTAACTTATGTAGGATCCCAATAGAAATTTATTAAAAACACAACAAATTCATTTACGCCATCTGTAGGGTTTATAACAAATATTTAGAATTTAAAATTAGAAAAATGTATACTTTTTTAAATATAACAGATTCTAAAAAGGAACCAACGTCATATAAGAATATAATTTATGATTAAAAATATGACTACGATTAAATAGGCCACCAAATAATAATCACATGATGTAAGGGAACTTTAGAACATATAAAAATCTATAAATAGCAGTTAAATCAAACTAGAATACACAAACATATAATATGTAATAATCTGAGTTACAAATAATATATTTGTTGGCCGGCCTTCGTGGCGCAAGCGTCTCTGCCTTTTATCCGATGGTCCTGGGATCGAATCCCAGTCAGGCATGGCATTTTTCATACCCTAAAAATTTCCATTCGGGCTAAATGATCATAATAGTCGATTCCTGCACATCTCATTAAATAAAAATAAAATAAAAAAATTGTTAGAAATGAATTAATAAATGAGAGAAAAGTAATAATGATAAAAATGTTAGTTCGGAAAAGTCTTACTAGACGTTTCATTGATCTAGTAAAGGCAGTTACTTTTATACGGATTTGAATACTAGGTCATGGATACCGGTGTTATTTAGTGGTTGGGTTTTCAATTAACTGCACATCTCGAGAATGGTTGACCTGAGACTGTACAAGACTACACTTCATTTACACTCATACATATCGTCCTCTGAAGTAATACCTGAACGGTAATTCCCGGAGGCTATAACAGGAAAAATAAAGAAGACTTTTCATTGATAAGTGTAGTTTACTATTTCTTTTTTTGTACTAAAATAAAATTCTTGGGATGATTCAAGAATCTTGAGATATCATAAAAGTTTATAATATTTTTTTTTTTTTTTGTCAGTTGACCGGTTTGATGCAGCTCTCCAAGATTCCCTATCTAGTGCTAGTCGTTTCATTTCTGTATATCTCCTAGAAGCTACATCTCTAACAATTTGTTTTACGTGTTCCAAAAGTTGCCTGTTTGCACAATTTTTTCCTTCTACCTGTCCCTTCAATATTAAAACGATTATTCCAGGATGTCTTAATATGTGGCCTATAAGTCTGTCTCTTCTTTTAACTATATTTTACCAAATGCTTCTTTTTTCAACTATTTGCCGCAACACCTCTTCATTTGTCACTTTATCCATCCGTCTGATTTTTAACATTCTCCTATAGCACTACATTTCAAAATCTTCTAATCTTTTCTTCTCAGATACTCCGATCGTCCAAGTTTCACTTCTATATAAAGCTACGCTACAATCATATCCCTTCAAAAATATTTTCCTGACGTTTAAATTAATTTTTGATGTAAACAAATTTTATTTCTGACTGAACGCTCGTTTCGCCTGTGCTATTCGGCATTTTATATCACTCCTGCTTCGTCCATCTTTAATAATTCTACTTCCCAAATAACAAAATTCTTCTACCTGCATAAACTTTTCTCTTCCTATTTTTACATTCAGTGGTCCATCTTCGTAATTTCTACATTTCATTAATTTCGTTTTGTTCTTGTTTATTTTCATGAGGTAGTTCTTTCGTAGGACTTCATCCATGCTGTTCATTGTTTCTTCTAAATATTTATTACACTCGGCTAGAATTACTATATCATCAGCATGTCTTAATATGTGGCCTATAAGTCTGTCTCTTCTTTTAACTATATATTTCCAAATTCTTCTCTTCATTGATTTGCCACAACACCTCTTCATTTGTCACTTTATCCACCCGTCTGATTTTTAATATTCTCCTACACCACTACATTTCAAAATCTTCGAATCTTTTCTTCCCAGGTACTCCGATCGTCCAAGTTTCACTTCCATATAAAGCGACACTCCAAACATACACTTTCAAAAATCTTTTCCTGACATTTAAATTAATTTTTGATGTAAACAAATTATATTTCTTACTGAAGGCTCGTTTAGCTTGTGCTATTCGGCATTTTATATCGCTCCTGCTTCGTCCATCTTTAGTAATTCTACTTCCCAAATAACAAAAATTCTTCTACCTCCATAATCTTTTCTCTTCCTATTTTTACATTCAGTGCTCCATCTTTGTTATTTCTACTACATTTCATTACTTTCATTTTGTTCCTTTTTATTTTCATGCGATAGTTCTTGCGTAGGACTTCATCCATGCCGTTCATTGTTTCTTCTAAATCCTTTTTACTCTTACCTTGAATTACTATATCATCAAAAAATCATAGAATCCTTATCTTTTCACGTTGTGCTGTTACTCCGAATCTAAATTGTTCTTTAACATCATTAACTGCTAGTTCTATGTAAAGATTAAGAATTAACGGGGATAGGGAACATCCTTGTCGGACTCCCTTTCTTATTACGGCTTTTTTCTTATATTCTTCAATTATTACTGTTGCTGTTTGGTTCCTGTAAATGTTAGCAATTGTTCTTCTATCTCTGTATTTGAACCCTAATTTTTTTTAAAATGCTGAACATTTTATTCCAGTCTACGTTATCGAATGCCCTTTCTAGGTCTGTAGGATGTACACTCCAAACATATACCTTCAAAAATCTTTTCCTGACGTTTAAATTAATTTTTGTAATTATTTTTTTATTTTTTATTAAGAATATAAATAAATAAAAATAAATGTTAAAAGACAAAAAACCGGAAACAAATGTTATAGCGTTTTTTTTTCAAACTAACAATTGTTGAAAGTTTGAATACATTTTAAAATCACTATAAAGTTTTATGAACAAAAATAAAAAAAAAGGATAATAAATTTTATAATCTTTAAAAACAGATTTCCGTTCATTTAAATTTTAAAAACATCTTTATCTAGACGAAAGGAAGTAATTTAAAATTTAAAAAAAAAAATAAACGAATGTTTAAAATAGTTTCCGTTTTTTTTTCTTTCTTGTAACCAATTAACCCCTTGTATATTCTAAGTAATACATCGTCTAATCTTTACCGCTTTACCATTAAGATTATCCAAAATTAAACAGGAAAAACCCTATAGAAAAAATATACACATTAAAATTTATTTATAGTTCTAAAGGGATGATTTTCAAGGGTTGTTAAAAATAGTTTCAATGAATTAAGGGTGGCAAATTATGGATGGATATTTATAATAAATAATAATAAAACGAGTTCAGATGTTATATATATGTAAATAAACTCCCCTGCTGTTTTTGTGTAACATATTATGAAAACATGCCCATAACAAGTCAGCAAATGGTAACATAAGTTTTATCGCAGATATCTGTTCTTATATACATCCGTGTTTTTAATTTTTTATTTATTTATTTTTTCATGAATCATTTACAAACAAACACACACACACACACACACACACACACACACACACACACATATATATATATATATATTTGCCACACTAGTGGTTTAGAGTATAGTTACTTTCCTGGTATCGTACATCTAGAGGTATATTTTTGTATTTTTCGATGCTTCATACCCCATGAACCCCAAAAAATAAAAACAAGAGAGTGTAATGTTCATTATATATGGTCAATTATGTATATGATCATTATATATAATGGTTTATTTATTGGCTAAAGAACAATTTAGATTCGGAGTAACAGTACAAAGTGAAAAGATAAAGATGCTACGATTTGCTGATGATATAGTAATTCTAGCCGAGAGTAAAAAGGATTTAGAAGAAACAATGAACGGCATAGATGAAGTCCTACGCAAGAACTATCGCGTGAAAATAAACAAGAACAAAACAAAAGTAATGAAATATAGTAGAAATAACGAAGATGGACCACTGAATGTAAAAATAGGAAGAGAAAAGATTATGGAGGTAGAAGAATTTTGTTATTTGGGAAGTAGAATTATTAAAGATGGACGAAGCAGGAGCGATATAAAATGCCGAATAGCACAGGCGAAACGAGCGTTCAGTCAGAAATATAATTTGTTTACATCAAAAATTAATTTAAACGTCAGGAAAACGTATGTGTTAGCGTAATTTTATATGGAAGTGAAACTTGGTGGATCGGAGTATCTGAGAAGAAAAGATTAGAAGCTTTCGAAATGTGGTGCTACAGGAAAATGTTAAAAATCAGATGGGTGGATAAATTGACAAATGAAGAGGTGTTTGCGGTTAATAGATGAAGAAAGAAACATTTGAAAATATATAGTTAAAAGAACAGACAGAATTATAAGCCACATATTAAGGCATCCTGGAATAGTCGCCTTAATATTAGAGGGATAGGTAGAAGGAAAAAAATTGTGTAGACAGGCAACGTTTGGATTATGTAAAACTAATTGTTAGGGATGTAGGATGTAGAGGGTACCCCGAAATGAAACGACTAGTACTAGATAAGGAATCTTGGAGAGCTGCATCAAACCAGTCAAATTACTGAGGAAAAAAATAACAATAAAAAAAATATTAGAAGTTATTAATGAAATAAAATTTTATGTTCTTTTAAAAATGTGTATTTGTAATTTAATAGGCGTAAAAGGAAGTCATGTTTGGCCCACATCAGAATTTTGTAATTTTCATGTCGTCTACAGAAATGCTATTTCATACAATTGGATTTTTCATCTTCAAAATTAATATTTTTAAAAAAATTGACTTTTTAATTTTTTAAATTCCCATTAGAACTCTTTTGTTGCGACTTAAAAGTATATTTACTGGTGTAATTATTTACTTCAATATATTACACCGATCTTTATTTATATGTCCCATGTTATTCAGAAAGGAGAAACAAATTATTTTAGTAAAAAAAAAAGTAATTATAAAAATTGATTTTAAACCTGGAATTTTTTTAAAATTAAATAAATTAAAAGAATAATTATTTATTAATAAATTTTTGTTACATTACGTATCTTAAAAATAATCATTTTACAGGCGACCTCTACGGCTGAATAAGTAGCATTTTGGCATTTCGTACCAGAGTTCCCGGGTTCGAATCCCGGTTAGGCACGGCAACATTTATACGCTACCAATTAACCATTCGAGGTAATAACCATAACTGTTGATGTCCACTCTTTCATAATAAAAAATAAATTATTTAAATAATTATTTAAATGATTTCTTGTTTGTCCAATTGAAAAATAAAATAATTTATTTGTTAATAGTATTAGAATTGATTGTAAATATTAGTTTCTAGTACAGTCAATTTGTATTTTTATTTGAAACAAATTGTTAGGAATGTAGAATGTAGGGGGTATACCGAAATGAAACGACTAGCACTAGATAGGGAATGTTGGAGAGCTGCATCAAACCAGTCAAATGACTGAAGACAAAAAAAAAATTTTAAATCCTTACTTACCGATTGATGTTTTTTCCATATGTTAGGGGTGATGAGGGAAGCTTAACTCCAGATTTTTAACATCCCACCCATAGAATTTTGAAAAACTAAAAAGTTTTTGAAATGCGTTTTTCTCTGAATCTATGCATTTTAGAGAAAAGTTTTACAAACAAAAAATGTAGAGGACATTCTTCTCTACAATTAATGTTTGAAATTATGCCGTATAATTTGAAATTGAAATACTAGGTGGCGCTGAAGTTGTAAAAAACGTGTTTTTTTGGTTTTTTCACCGGAAAAAATTGTTTTTCGTTTGTATTGCATTTAAAAAAGTTGTTAATCTCAAAAAAACAGACAACTTTTATTTAAACAATTTTCTTGTACGACTTACCGTTTTGGAGCTGTAGCTTGTGAAAGTGTGAAAATATTGTGAATTGGGCACGTGTTCGAAACCGGTCTAGTCGCTGAACGATTCCGATCTCCCCGGCTACAGTAACACCGCTGCGTTGCCATTGTACTGCTATAACTCTGGAATGCTAAGCCGTACAAGAAAATTGTTTTAAATAAAAGTTGTCTGTTTTTTTGAGATTAACAACTTTTCCAAATGCAATACAGACGAAAAATAATTTTTTCCGGTGAAAAAACCGAAAAAACACGTTTTTTACAACTTCAGCGCCACCTAGTATTTCAATTTCAAATTATACGGCATAACTTTAAAGACATTAATTGTAGAGGAGAACATCCTCTACATTTTTTATTTGAAAAACTTTTCTCTAAAATGCATAGATTCAGAGAAAAACGCATTTCAAAAACTTTTTGAATTTTTCAAAAATCTATGGGAGGGGATGTTAAAAATCTGGAGTTAAGCTTCCCTCATCACCCCTAACGCATGGACAAAATTTCAATCGGTAGGTAAGGATTTTCAAATACAACCTTTTTTGATGACAAATTGCCTGTACTATACAGATTAGACAAATTTATTTTTTCAAACCATTATTTGTTACAAGTTTTAAAAAAAAATTGTACACCTGTTCGAATACAAAAAAAAAACCAACAATATTATATAAAAACATAGATGGAAGAGGGAATATCACAAGAAATTACTAGAACAGATTGAGGAAGACTTCCATAAAAATAATACAAGACAATATTACAAAAACTTTAAACTGATGAACACTACATTTAATACCCCAACACTAATGTTAAGAAATTCAGAAGAAAATCTGGCACACACTGATAAAGAAAATGCCAACATCATGAGAGAAAGCTTTAGAAAACTTCTGAATTGTGAAGAACCAAAAGAACTTCTGGAAATAAACACAAATACCGAGATTAAACAGCAAGAGAAAACATCCTTCCACCAACATTAGCAGAAGTAAAGATAGCTCTGAAGCAAATGAAAAACAACAAAGCAAGTGGAGAAAATTTCCTGACTGCAGAATTATGGAAGAACGCGTCAGAAAAAGTACACAGAAATCTCCACAAAGAAATGGTAAAAATATGGCACAAAGAGAAATTTCCGGAAGAATGGAAAACCGCAATAATCCAACCTTTACATAAAAAAAGGTGATAAAACCAACCCTGACAACTATAGGGGAATTTCCTTACTAGATTGCACTTACAAAATTCTATCGAGAATAATTTACAACAGAATCAAAGACCAACTGGAACAAGAACTAGGGGAATACCAAGGGGGATTTAAACCATGGCGAGGCTGCCCAGAACAAATTCTAAATTTAAAATTAATTATAGGGTATAATAAACTAAGGAATAAACAACTGGTAGTGACTTTTATTGATTTCAAGAAAGCATATGATTGTGTACATCAAGAATCCCTGCTAAAAATCCTGAGAAATTTAGGGCTTCACCCAAAACTAGTCAAAATCATCGGACTAACACTAACGGATACCAAATCCAAGGTTAAATTCAGGGGAGAAATATCTGATCCATTCGACATCAAAACAGGACTGAGACAAGGAGATGGACTGTCACCGCTTTTATTCAACTGTGCCCTTGAATTTATAATACGGGATTGGAAAACATTAAATAAAGACAACGTTAAAATTGGAAAAGGTATCTCAGTAAATCGCCTAGGCTTTGCGGACGATTTAGCCCTACTATCCTGAAATATAGAAGAGGCCAGTTACCAACTGTCAACACTGGAAGAGATTGCAGGAAAAATCGGTCTAAAAATTTCATACGAAAAAACCAAAATTACGGTGAGAGACCCGCTATGCATAAGCAAAGTAAAAATAAACAATAATGACATAGAACTAGTAGAAAACTTTAAATATTTGGGCGAAAACATCACGCACAACCTCCAATAAAATCCAAACTGGAATGAAAGAATAAATAAACTCATCAAAGCCACAATAAAAACACAAAATATCTATAACAAAAAATGCATGTCCATAAACACAAAAATAAGACATTATAACTCGGTTATCCGACCGGAAATACTTTACGGATGCGAAACCATATTTGGACCGTACCAGACAAGGTTTACCGACAAACCGGAAAAGATTGAAAGACAGATTCTACGACAATGTATCGGGAAAAACATTTAAAAAGACGGGATTTGGAGAATTATTCCAAACGAAGAGATTTACAAAACTATCATCCCGATAACTAATAAATTTAAAAAGAAGAGAATTTCCTTTCTAGGACATATTTTCAGAATGGAAGACACCAGACTTATCAGACAGATAATCGAACTTTCCTGGAACGAGAAAAGCAGACCGAACTGGTTATATGAAGTACAGAAAGACATGGAGGAATTAGACATAACCCGTGAAAACCTAAAAACGAAAACCGGAAACTATGAGAAATTAAAAAATAAAGAAACAAGATTCCTATCAAAACACAAGAAAACAATAAGCCGGGTGTACTCTGTACAAGAAGATCTGAAACCCTTAGAAATTACTGGCAAAAAAAAAAGCTGAAAAACAACAAATCAGCAATTAAAGAAAGAACTTGCCAAAAAAAAAAAAAAAAATGAACTAAAGTGATCCATTATGGTCTTAAAAGTGATTAAAAAAAAACACAAACCGGCCGGGAAGCGAACCCGGATACCTATGAAATATTATCAGGCGGGCGTTCTCCCAACTAATCCACTGGTGCTGAGGTGAAATATCGTTTAAAATAAATTATATAAAAATTCAAACAGATATCAAACGTATAAGTTATAAGAATATTACAGTGCTGCGTCACAGCGACAATAATATGAACTAACAAAAACTACTGATAGATATAAGTTAAAAGGTTTTTCATTTAAATATTATTATAAGATTATTAAAATCTATTCTTTATTAATAAATATAGTTTTATTTCTTTATTTTTTTATTATGAAATTAAACTGAAAACAGTATTTAGATAAATAATTTAAAAGGATTGATTTTTATATAATTTTTAAAACGTTTTTTTGTCTGAATATTATTCTGTATTCAATGTATATATTTGTTGGATTATGTTGTTGAAATATTTTGCGATCCCAAACAATAATTCCTTTATTTCGTACAAGAAAGTAAAAATTAATTTTCAAACCCATAAATTAAAATTAAGTTATGTTTTTTTTTTTTTTTTTAATATATATATTACGTAGTAATGTTTGTATAACATGAATGTATAACAATCTGTGTACATGACCACATACTGTTTAAAATTAATTTGTTGAAAGAACTGTATTTATTTTTATTACATGAGAAATAACATAAAATTTATTTTATTTATTTTTTTCTGTTCATATATATACAAAGTCTTAAAAAACTTAATTAAATAAAAGGTTTACAGTTTTACGCGCGCGGGTTTTATCACTCTCTCTTACCCTCTCTTTCTTTATCGCTCCCTCTTACCCTTTTTTCACTATCACTCTCTCACACTCTCACCCTCTCTCACTCACTCTCTCTTTCTCTCTCTCTTATACAAACAAGCTATATATACACATACACACACTCACATAAACACATGTATACGTATTCACACATACATTACGAATATAAAATTGAAATTTGTCAATATATATTCATAGAATTTCACTCCAGGTGGTTAATTTGAGTTTCAACGAAATCGTTGTATTAAAACAAAAAAAAAGTTTTAAATTACAAAATAAACTTAAACAAATAAATAATACTGCTAGTCTCTATTTTAATAATTGTTATTAAAAAATCCAATTTTTTTAAGTACGTTTAACAAACAGTTATACTGTTTATTTATTTATTAAAATTAACAGTTTAAAAGCTCTAATTATAGGTTATAAATAGTTATTACTTGTAATCGACCAGGTTCGGTTTTAAAAAGCAGACGAGTAAAAAAAAAGTGACGTAATTAATTTTTAAATTTGAAATTAATTGTTGAAGGATAATGAAATATAAGGTTATCTGTATAAAAATATTCTACAGTAGAAGTCCGATAATCCGGCACGTTCGGGACCGGCTCGGTGCCGGACAACCGAAAATTCCGGTCTATCGGGCGGTAATTATAAGAACAATTAGGTTAATAATTAAACTACAAATACAGTATGCAAATACATTCAACAAAGTTTATTTTACATTTCATATAATGTATGTACACGTACTGCAAAACATATTTCACTTAGATTTAAAAAAGTCACGAATGTCTTTTTGTTTTCTTGACTTTTGGCGTTTAGTATAAAATTTATTTCTAATGATATGGAAATCAATAATTTCTGAAGCACTGTAGCTAGTACTAGCCTCAGCAAAAGAGATAAAATTATTTAGTGATTCTGCAGCTTCTGCCCAGCTGATTTTTTTCTTTTTCTTCCGTTTCGGCATCTGAGTCACTTTCTTCAAGATTTTGAGTAGGCTGAGGATTTACTACAATGTTGATAATGTCCTCATCGGTTAGTTCTTGTTCAACAGGCTCATTCTCGTCGATTAGAAGCCACTCATCTTCAGGCAGGTTTTTCAAGTGATTGTCAGCACTTCTAACGACATCCAAAACTTTTGTCAAAGCGTCTTGATGGTTTTCTTCCTCATCAGTCTGTAGAGTTAGGTCAGATGCAGGGTTTGCAGCTGGCCAAAGTTTTCTCCAGCATTTTTGGGGTGTTGTATTTTTTACCTGGTTCCAAAACAGTGCAATAGCATAGACGGCATCTTTTACTGTAAACTTTTTTTGAAAATCAGTCACGTCACAGTCGGCATTTAACAGGCCTTGAATAAAAGACCTTCTATAAAAGCATTTAAAATTTTGAATAACCCCTTGGTTCATGGGTTGAATCAAAGATGTTACGTTAGGTGGGAGCAGAGTAGCAACAATATTTCCAGAAACTAACTCATCTACTGGCGGGTGGGCTTTGCAATTGTCCAAAAGAAGGATGGCTTTAGTATCTTCTGGTAGACCAAGGCTTTTGAAGGATTCCTTGACCTCAGGCACAAAGTGGTGAAAAAACCAGTCTTTAAAGAGGGCGGCAGTCATCCCCGCATTTGATTGAGCAACGTATTGGACAGACAAGTGTGTAACATTCTTAAAAGCCCTGGGTTTTGCAGATTTACCTATCACAAAAGGGGTCACTCGGTGGTTTCCAGAGGCATTAGCACATAGCAAAACGGTTAATCTGTCTTTGTTTTTTTAAAAACCCTTGGCTGCTTTTTCTCCTCCCCCAGCTAGTGTAGATGTTGGTAAACATCGCCACAATAGCCCTGTTTCATCAGGATTAAACTCATTCATTAAAACATTTCTATTCTCGCCTTTTTTTAGCCGTTTGATGATTTCTAGTTTCTGATTGAGAGTCAGTGTTATGTGTTTTCGTTTCTCTCCTTTTGAACTCGAAGGCTTAGGTTTTGAAAACACGGTCGCTGTACGGTTAGAACGAAAATCACTTTTTTTATAAACGGTTTCAAAAGTTACGTTTACTGCGATGTGAAAGGACACAAAACAACAACGCACAAAAAAATGGCAAAGACGCTTCGTGATTGATTAATGGAGCTGCACTGCATCTGAATTTGTTGTGACAGCTGAGACTAGCCAGCCGCTAATTGTTTCCGAACAATACCGAGCGCTTCCGGATGATCCCGAACTACCCCGAAAACTTCCGAATAGCTCTCGAGCGTTTTTATTTGCTTTAAAGACACACTTTTGGAGAAAACCAAAATTTTTACAATTTTCCGAAGCGATGCCGGACTATCGGGCATTCCGGACTGTTGGATGCCGGACTAATGGACTTCTACTGTATTTAAAAATTAAGTTCTATTTTCTTGAACGTAATCAATGACCCAATAAAAAAACAGGTGATCGTAAAAAAAAATTAATAATTATTTACTTCCTTGTACGAAGTAAAGAAAGTATTGTGATCGCGAAACATTTCAGTTTTCAGATTTCTACGGAAATATACATTTTGACCATCCCTGAATCCATTTTGACTATTTTCGGCATGACGTCTATACGTACATATCTCGAATAATTTAAAAACGATTAGGTGTAGAATATTGAAATTTTGGATTTATTACTGTTGTAACACCTAGTTGTGCACTTCCTTTGATTGCAATCAACTGGGCCAAAAGTGTCCAAAAAAGCCCAAAACCTAAACAATTTGGATTTTGGAATTATTCTTATTTCCAGTAATAAGCTCTCATTGAAAGCTTTTCAACGATATAAGTGGTATTTATTTTCATTAGTTCCAGAGTTATAGCCAAATTTTTAATTAATGAAATATTTTGATCTTACAAGGGGAAGGCACATCGGTTCGAATCCGACTTCATTTCTTTTTTAAATTTTTTTTTTTTTAAATTAAATACGAGGGTTATTTTTTCAAATTCCGATCGGTCGCGAAATAAAAACCCGCGCAAAAAATCGGATGAACCTTTGCGCATATGTGTTGCGCAGCATCTCTAGTATGGCCTTCAATCACGCCGCGTCACTTCGTTTAGTTCTGAACACCCGGCTAGCAAGTAAACATGTCTACAACAATAGCATCTCCCGCCAAGTGTGAAGCGCGTGAGGTAATTCGATTTCTTCAGGCTGAAAGGTGTATTGGGGCTGAAATTCATCGACGAATAAGTAATGTGTGCGGTGAAACTTCAATGACTGACAGAAAAATGCGAAAATGGTGCTGGAACTTTAAAGCATGACGTACAGATGTTCATGATGCAGGCGGTCAGGGAAGGAAGCGAGTGTCAACCGATGATCTCGTTGAGCGAGTGGATGAGGCAATTCGAGAAAATCGTCGGTTCACAATCTCTGTATTGAGTGATTAGTTTCCCTAAATTTCAAGATCAGGTCTCTACATCATTGTACCGCAACTTCAGTACCGCAAACTGTGTGCGAGATGGGTTCCCAAGATGCTGTTCGACCATCATAAAACAATGAGAATGGACACCTCCCTAACGTTTCTCCAGTGCTACCACAATGAAGAAGAAGATTTTTTGAACAAAATTGTCACAGGGGGCGAGACACGGGTCCATTTCGAAACTGAAGAAACAAAAGAACAATCCAAACAGTGGATGCATTCTCATTCTACCGGTAAACCAAAGAAGTTCAAGCGAACCTTCTCCAACAGAAAGTGTATGGCTATTGTGTTCTGGGACCGGGAATGGAGTTCTCTTGGTGGAATTCATGGAACGTGGCACGACCATCACTGCAGCCTCATACTTGCGTGACTCTTCAACGTCTACGAAGGGCGATTCAGAATAAGCGGAGAGAAATGTTGTCATCAGGCATTGTCTTTTTCCATGACAATGCTCGGACGCACACTGCAGCTGTAACAAAGAAGCTCCTGCAGCGGAAGTGTTTGATCACCCACCATACAGCCGGACTTGGCTCCATCCGATTTTCACCTCTTTGCTCACATGAAACGCTTATAGGAAGACAACATTTTGGCACTGACATCGAGTTGCAGACCGGCGTAGAAGGCTGAAAACACAGGCGGCTCCGTTCTATGACGAGGGTATTGGAAAGTTGGTACCACGCTACGACAAATATAAATCGGAGGGCGACTATGTAGAGAAATAGCGTAACTATGTAAGTACTTATACAAATAAATTTTTTTTTATTTTCACTGTGGTTTTAATTTCGTGACCGATCGAACCTTGAAAAAATAACCCTCGTATATTGATTTATTAATAATTATTAATCTCTGATTGTAAAAAGGTTTTACGATAAATAATAATTCAATAGTAAAAGTAAAATATATATATATATATATATATATATATATATATATATATATATGAAAAATATCAGAAGTTAATAATAAAATAATTTTTTTATACTTTTCATTTTAAAAATATCTAATTAATATGCATACAAGAAAGTCACGTGGTGTCCAAATCAAATTTTAAAAAATTTTCTTTTTTTTTTTATTACTTTTAAGACCATAATGGATCACTTTAGTTCATTTTTTTTTTTTTTTTTTTTTTGGCAAGTTCTTTCTTTAATTGCTGATTTGTTGTTTTTCAGCTTTTCTTTTTTTCCAGTAATTTCTAAGGGTTTCAGATCTTCTTGCCCTTTCTTGTTCAGAGTACACCCGGCTTATTGTTTTCTTGGGTTTTGATAGGAATCTTGTTTCTTTATTTTTTAATTTCTCATAGTTTCCGGTTTTCGTATTTAGGTTTTCACGGGTTATGTCTAATTCCTCCACGTCTTTCTGTACTTCATATAACCAGTTCGGTCTGCTTTTCTCGTTCCAGAAAAGTTCGATTATCTGTCTGATAAGTCTGGTGTCTTCCATTCTGAAAATATGTCCTAGAAAGGAAATTCTCTTCTTTTTAAATTTATTAGTTATCGGGATGATAGTTTTGTAAATCTCTTAGTTTGGAATAATTCTCCAAATCCCGTCTTTTTTAATGTTTATCCCGACGCATCGTCGTAGAATCTGTCTTTCAATCTTTTCCGGTTTGTCGGTAAACCTTGTCTGGTACAGTCGAAATACGGTTTCGCATCCGTAAAGTATTTCTGGTCGGATAACTGAGTTATAATGTCTTATTTTTGTGTTTATGGACATGCGTTTTTTGTTATAGATGTTTTGTGTTTTTATTGTGGCTTTGATGAGTTTATTTATTCTTTCATTCCAGTTTGGATTTTCTTGGAGGTTGTGCGTGATGTTTTCCCCCAAATATTTAAAGTTTTCTACTAGTTCTATGTCATTATTGTTTATTTTTACTTTGCTTATGCATAGCGGGTCTCTCACCGTAATTTTGGTTTTTTCGTATGAAATTTTTAGACCGATTTTTCCTGCAATCTCTTCCGGTGTTGACAGTTGGTATCTGGCCTCCTCTATATTTTGGGATAGTAGGGCTAAATCGTCCGCAAAGCCTAGGCGATTTACTGAGATTAATTTTTTTCCAATCCCGTATTATAAATTCAAGGACACAGATGAATAAAAGCGGTGACAGTCCATCTCTTTGTCTCAGTCCTGTTTTTATGTCAGATATTTCTCCCCTGAATTTAACCTTGGATTTGGTATCCGTTAGTGTTAGTCCGATGAGTTTGACTAGTTTTGGGTGAAGCCCTAAATTTCTCAGGATTTTTAGCGGGGATTCTCGATGTACACAATCATATACTTTCTTGAAATCAATAAAAGTCACTACCAGTTGTTTATTCCTCAGTTTGAAAATTTTATTTATAATAAAGAAAAATCTAGTATATCCTTTAAAATTTGCGGATAAAAAAAAAATTAAAAAATCAATCCCGTGATATAACTTGAAAGGTTTAACAATTTCCTCTTTTATTAAGATAAAATCAATGAGACAATCTTTCTACCCCAACATATTTTTTTTATAATTTTGACCTACCTGCTTTTAAAAAGGGAAAGTTTTTTTGTTAAAAAAAAATTCTTTTCTTGTTCTTTGTAGGTGTAATTTTAAAAAAAAATTCTCTTTCGTCTCTGAACGATTGAGTTTATTATTATATAATACAAACACACACGAACGCGCAGAAAGAGATGAATTTTGTTGTTTGGTTTTTTCTTATAAATTATTTTGGGAAATCTTTCCTTTTTTTAGAAAACATCTCAACACTCAGCAGGTGTTGATGGTAATATATAAGATTTCTTTGTTAAAAAAAAAACCCTTTTTATGTATTTTTCTATGGACTTCCCCTTTTTTGTTAAAAAAATATTTACTTTAAAAAAATATATATATATATATATTTTTTATTTTTATTGTTGATTTTATCTTTGCCTGAATGTAGAGGTATAGACAACCTTATAATATAGACATTTTGTGTATTCTGAATTCGTATACCCTTCGATTTTAAATAATTTACAGTTCGATTATCATGAAAATAGTTTTATATATATATACATATATATATATATATATATAGGTTGATTCAGGAAGATAAGGCAATACTTTGACAACTCATTCTAGAGGCTAAAAATAAGAAAAAAGTTCATTTAAACATAGGTCCGAAAACGCTTCATCAGCGAGTTATACAGGCTGAAAGATTTCGCCCGAGTTTCAGTTCCTTTGGGTAAATTAAGGCTTTCTGAAATTCTGGGAAGGTCAATTAAGAGGCAAATTCAATTGTTTCTTATGGCTTTTAAGCTGGGAAATAAAAAAAAAATAGGTCCCAGAACTGTATCTCTCTTAGTTTTTAAGATATACCATGTAAAACGCCAAAAATAGGGTCAAAAAACACATTTTTTTACTTTTGTTAAATTGGCAATAAATCATACATTTTTTAAAAATATTGGAAGATAATTCAAAATCAAAATCGTTGTTGTCTTCTTCAGTACTGCCTGATTCTTCATCACTGTTTTCGAAACATACATTCACGGTGGGTCAGGAACTGGAATATTTTCACTGTGATGTACAGGCCAGATTGCAGATTTCAATGAAGGATATTTTACAGTATGTTTAGATTTTTTTACAAATTCCAGACACAGGAGCGATATAAAATGCCGAATAGCACAGGAGAAACGAGCCTTCAGTCATAAATATAATTTTTTTACATCAAATATTAATTTAAACTTCAGCAAAAAATTTTAAAAAGTATATGTTTGGAGCGTAGCTTTATATGGAAGTGAAACTTGGACGATCAGAGTATCTGAGAAGAAAAGATTAGAAGCATTTGAAATGCAGTACTATAGGAGAATGTTAAAAATCAGATGGGTGGATAAAGTGACAAATGAAGAGGTGTTGCGGAAAAATGATTATGAAAGAAGCATTTGGAAAAATATAGTTAAAAGAAGAGACAAACTTATAAGCCATATATTAAGGCATCCTGGAGTAGTCACTTTTTGTGTAGGTAGGCAACGTTTGGAATATGTAAAACAAATTGTTAGAGATGTAGGATGGAGGGGGTATACCGTAATGAAACGACTAGCACTAGATAGGGAATTTTGGAGAGCTGCATCAAACCAGTAAAATGGCTGAAGACAAAAAAAAATTGTAGAGACCACATTTCGGAATATTAAAAAAAAAAACATGAGCCTGATCCTTCTAGCAGAATGTCTAGACGGATTGGAAAGAGGTTTTGAGCACGTATTTTACCAGTTTGGAAAGGAAAGAACAAGGGATTTAAGGGTGAGACATGTACATGGAATTGATTTTTAGCCAATTTTTTTTAAATTTAGGGTCCCACAAAAAAAACGGAGAAACTTTCAAGATATGTTCTACTGGTGAAAATAATGAAAACAATTTCATCTAAACATAGGCCTGGAAAAGCTTTGGTTTCGAGTTACGGCTAGTGAAACATTTCGCTCAGATTTCAATTCTTCTAATAAAAAGAAGCCTTACTGTAATTTTTAGGACCCAAATTAAGGTGTATAGTTATGTAACTATGCAATTACATAAGCTTAAAATAGGTCCCAGAACTGTAACTCCAGTAGTTTTTTTAGATATCCGACGTACCCAACGGGTTGGTCTAGTGGTGAACGCGTCTTCCCAAATCAGCTGATTTGGAAGTCGATAGTTCCAGCATTCAAGACCAAGCACTTAATTTAATACGGATTTGAATACTAGATCGTAGATACCGGTGTTCTTTGGTGGTTGAGTTTCAATTAACCGTACATCTTAGAAATGGGTGATCTCAACCTGTACAAGACTATACTTCATTTACACTCATACATATCATCCTCTGAAATAATACCTTAACGGTAATTCCCGGAGGCTAAACAGGAAAAAGAAAAGGGAAAGAAAAATTGGTCCCTTATTCTTAAAAACACTCTTAATCCAAACCTCTACCAAAAAATTGTAACCCAATTTATTGCTAATCTAGAATTAAATGAGAGAGATTCATGGTTTGAACTCGATGGGGCTACGTATCACACGGCAAGAACAAGAATAGACTTTTTGAGAAATATCTTTGGTGAAACGACTAGTTAGGTCTCAAGATCTTAACCCGTCGGGTTGGTCTAGTGGTGAACGCGTCTTTCCAAATCAGCTGATTTGGAAGTCGAGATTTCCAGCGTTCAAGTCCTAGTAAAGTCAGTTTTTTTTTACACGGATTTGAATACTAGATCGTGGATACCATTGTTCTTTGGTGGTTGGGATTCAATTAACCACACATCTCAGGAATGGTCGAACTGAGACTGTACAAGATTACACTTCATTTACACTCATACATATCATCCTCATTCATCCTCTAAAGTAATATCTTACAGTAATTCCCGGAAGCTAAACAGGAAAAAGAAAGGTCTCAAGATATTTTCCTACAGATTTTTTTCTCTATGGATATCTAAAAGGTTGTGTATTCAAAACTAATCCACATACCATTGAAGTACTGAAAGCCAAAATAAGTAAAGAATTTGAGAAAATGGAAGAGATACACTTTGATTAGGTTCCATGAAATATAGAAAAAGAGGTTAAATTCTTGCATTTATGAAAATGGTGGGCACTTTCCAAAAATTTTTTTTTAATTGATCTCAATATTGTTTTCCAGAAATAATTGTAACATTTATAACTAATCACATTAAGTATGGAACGGAACGGAACGCAAGAATGGCGGGAGTTTCAATATTTCTCCCTACAGATCGCAGAGCCAGGACAATGTCCCTTGCTGCTGTATCTTTCTATTATCGGGCGGATTTCATCGGTTATTTAGTTGCGGTTATAAATTTTAAGTTTTATTTATGGACGGATTTGGTAATTTGCGTTCCTATCGTATGGACCATTGTGTAATTTATTTACTGGTTCTGACCGTGAGAGACTAAACTTTTGAGCCTAGTAATCCCGGCGTGATTCCCCTTCAGTCCATCAGCTGAAGTCCTTTTGGTACCAGCACCTATGAGCTAGCAGGAGTGCCCCTAACGGAGCCCTAGTTAGTTGAAGGTAGAAATGCGTCCCATTCTCCGGAGGGAGTCGCATATGCTGACTAAATGAAATTGTGGTCTCTTCGTGGGACGGTGTGGGGTGTTTTGCTTTTTATAGTTTTAACAAAATTTAATTGCGAAAACGGTCACTTTCGCAGCCGAAATTTTCGCGCGGTTTCCATTTATAGGTTGCGCGATATAGAGGCTCCTAAGCCTGGTTTGTCATTTTTTGACTCCCGTACCGCCTCTTCACGGTGGTTCGTTTAATACGGCATGAGGTCGTTTTCTTATACCCTGTGGAGTACGGTCCTCTCGGTAGATGCCCCGGAGATGGCCGTGTTCGGACACGGCCGCTCTCCCGAACAGTCTGCGTGCCTGCGCCACCCCCACATCGGATACGGTGTGTAGTCCCGCATCGTAGCGAAATATTAAGTATAGCACATTATTATTATTTCTTTAATTGGGTTGCATTTTTAAAACAAATACTTTGTATTTTTAAATATTATAATAACGAAAAATGGGTTTATAATTTGAACGTGTTCTTTGTCAAATGTATGGTTTAACGTTTTTGTTGTCAGATAATATGTTAATAAATAAATAACATAATATCCTATGGCCTGTAAAACTCTGGTCAGATCAAAATAAAACGTGATAAATGAAGGAAATAATAAATTAAAGGTAAAAAAGTTGAATAGAAGATTTTTAAGGGATGGGTCAACAAAGCAAAAATATTTATACCACGGTGAATTATATACACATATTAAAGAATAGAAAGTAAAGAAATAAGAAAAAATACGGGGCATTGGTTAAATCTTTAATATCATTCTTAGTCACGTTTTTTAAATTTCTCACCAAAATATATAGTACTAATAACGACAAGGTATTCCACATGTAGACTGTACACAATTCCTTTTTGAATTTATATAATATTCACTGCCCGTGCCTTTACAAATAAAGATTTTTCAGTTTTTTTTCCTAATATTTTTATTATTATTACTCATGATTTTTTTGACCAACAGATGTCGTGTATATCTCAAACAAAAATATATTAAAAAATTTATGTATTAAATTTTTTTTTTGTCTTCAGTCATTTGACTGGTTTGATGCAGCTCTTCAAGATTCCCTATCTAGTGCTAGTCATTTCATTTCGGTATACCCCCTACATCCTACATCCCTAACTATTTGTTTTACATATTCCAAACGTTGCCTGCCTACACAATTTTTCCCTTCTACCTGTCCTTCCAATATTAAAGCGACTATTCCAGGATGCCTTAGTATGTGGCCTATAAGTCTGTCTCTTCTTTTAACTATATTTTTCCAAATGCTTCTTTCTTCATCTATTTGCCGCAACACCTCTTCATTTGTCACTTTATCCACCCATCTGATTTTTAACATTCTCCTATAGCACCGCATTTCAAAGGCTTCTAATCTTTCCTTCTCAGGTACTCCGATCGTCCAAGTTTCACTTCCATATATAGCTACGCTCCAAACATATACTTTCAAAAATCTTTTCCTGATATTTAAATTAATTTTTGATGTAAACAAATTATATTTCTGATTGAAGGCTCGTTTCACCTGTGCTATTCGGCATTTTATATCGCTCTGATTCGTCCATCTTTAGTAATTCTACTTCCCAAATAACAAAATTCTTTTACCTCCATAATCTTTTATCGTGCTACTTTCACATTTCTTTCCAACTTTGTCATTTCTACTACATTTCATTATTTTCGTTCTGTTCTTGTTTATTTTCATGAGGTAGTTCTTGCGTAGGACTTCATCTATGCCGTTCATTGTTTCTTCTAAATCCTTTTTACTCTCGGCTAGAATTACTATATCATCAGCAAATAGTAGCATCTTTATCTTTTCACCTTGTATTGTTACTCCGAATCTAAATTGTTCTTTAACATCATTAACTGCTAGTTCCATATAAAGATTAAAAAGTAACGGAGATAGGGAACATCCTTGTCGGACTCCCTTTCTTATTACGGCTTCTTTCTTATGTTCTTCAATTGTTACTGTTGCTGTTTGGTTCCTGTACATGTTAGCAATTGTTCTTCTATCTCTGTATTCTAACCCTAATTTTTTTTAAATGCTGAACATTTTATTCCAGTCTACGTTATCGAATCCCTTTTCTAGGTCTATAAACGCCAAGTATGTCGGTTTGTTTTTCTTTAATCTTCCTTCTACTATTAATCTGAGGCCTAAAATTTCTTCCCTTGTCCCTATACTTTTCCTGAAACTAAATTGGTCTTCTCCTAACACTTCTTCCACTCTCCTCGTAATTCTTCTGTACAGAATTCTAGTTAAGATTTTTGATGCATGATTAAACTAATTGTTCTGTATTCTTTTAATATGGTATATTAAAAAAATTATAAAAAATTTATGTAAGACAACATATGAATATAAATAAACCTTTATTTCCCTTGTACAATACAATATATAATTAGAAAATCATTACCTGTGCGCAGGGGTATGACCCACTTCATATAATAATTCTAAAAGGAAAATTTCAAAATTAAAACTAGTTTTACTTTCTTATACGAAGTAAAGAAAGTATTGTGATTGCGAAAAATTTCGGGTTTTTAAGATTTTAACGAAAATATCCATTTTAACCATCCCCGAATCCATTTTCACTAATTTCGACGTGACGTCTGTACATATATATCACGCTCAAAAATGATTAGCCGTAGGATGTTGAAATTTTGGATTTAGAATTGTTGTAACATCTAGTTGTATATTTTCCCTTCTGATTGCAATCGACTGGACCAAAGTTGTCCAAAAAAGGCCAAAATCCAAAAAAATTTGGATTTTGAACTTTTTCTTAACTGCAGTAATAAGCCCTGATTGAGAGCTTTTTAACGATATATCATAAGTAGTACTTATTTTTTCATTGGTTCCAGAGGTAAAGCCAAATAAAATTTTAATTAATGAAATATTTGGATCTTACAAGGGGAAGGCACATCGATTCGAATACGACTTCATTTTCTTTTTTTTTTAAATTTAAATATATTATTTTATTAATAATTATTAACATCTGATTGTAAAAAAGTTTTACAATAAATAATAATTCAATAACAATATAAATTAAAAAAAACAAAAGTTATTCGTGAAATAAAATTTTATGTACTTTTCTGAACTAGCAGTTAATGATGTTAAAGAACAATTTAGATTCGGAGTAACAGTACAAGGTGAAAAGATAAAGATGCTACGATTTGCTGATGATATAGTAATTCTAGCCGAGAGTAAAAAGGATTTAGAAGAAACAATGAACGGCATAGATGAAGTCCTACGCAAGAACTATCGCATGAAAATAAACAAGAACAAAACAAAAGTAATGAAATGTAGTAGAAATAACAAAGATGGACCACTGAATGTGAAAATAGGAGGAGAAAAGATTATGGAGGTAGAAGAATTTTGTTATTTGGGAAGTAAAATTACTAAAGATGGACGAAGCAGGAGCGATATAAAATGCCGAATAGCACAAGCTAAACGAGCCTTCAGTAAGAAATATAATTTGTTTACATAAAAAATTAATTTAAATCTCAGGAAAAGATTTTTGAAAGTGTATGTTTGGAGTGTCGCTTTATATGGAAGTGAAACTTGGACAATCGGAGTATCTGAGAAGAAAAGATTAGAAGCTTTTGAAATGTGGTGCTATAGGAGAATGTTAAAAATCAGATGGGTGGATAAAGTGACAAATGAAGAGGTATTGCGGCAAATAGATGAAGAAAGAAGCATTTGGAAGAATATGGTTAAAAGAAGAGACAGACTTATAGGCCACATACTAAGGCATCCTGGAATAGTCGCTTTAATATTGGAAGGACAGGTAGAAGGGAAAAATTGTGTAGGCAGGCCACGTTTGGAGTATGTAAAACAAATTGTTGGGGATGTAGGATGTAGAGGGTATACTGAAATGAAACGACTAGCACTAGATAGGGAATCTTGGAGAGCTGCATCAAACCAGTCAAATGACTGAAGACAAAAAAAAAAAAAAATGTACTTTTCATATTAATTCAAAAAATTCGACACAGGTTAATAATTATTAATAAATCAACATATTTAAAATTAAAAAAAAGGTTAAAAGAAATATATGTATATGAAACCGGATTCAGCCATAAACTACTTGAGCGATATGAAATTATATAAACTAATATAAAATGCTGGTACGGACACCACAAAAAAATGTGTTGCAATGTGGTTCAACCACAATACAATTTTGTAACTATCAACATTATTAAAGAATTGGAGGATCATATTTCACTTTTAAATTAAATAAATTTAAATGAAGTACAATAAAAAATGTGTATATCGGAACGCAAAAGTGGCGGGAGTTTCAAAAATTCTCCCTTCGAATCCGCAGAGCCTGGACAGTGTCCCTTGCTGCTGTATGATTCTGAAATCGGTCGTGTTTCAAGGATTTCTTTTAATGTCAGGTCTAAGTTTCAAGTTTTTTTATATTTGTGTTTATATGTAATTTAATAGGCATATAACGAAGTCATGTGGTGTCCACATCAATTTTTTTAGTTTACTAATTTTTGTGGAATATGATTTATAAAAAACTAAATTAGTTTTTTTTTTATATATAATTATTTATCATAGAAGTTTGTACATGGGAATATGAAAACAGAGATTTTATACTATATAATAAATGTCATCCCTAACTAGAATTCGAACCCGAGACCTCTAGATGACAAGCTGAAACACTACCATTTTGCCATGAAGGTCGGCATTTAGTAATTATTATTATTTTCTTTACATTAAACACTTTTGAATAAATTTATACTTCTTCAAAACACATGAAATTATATATAATTAGATTAAAAATGGGTACTAAGAAAAACTCCATCACACTAAATTGCCTGGGATTTGCAGATGACCTCCCTCTTTTAACAAATAATATTCAAGAAGCCAAAACACAAATCATGAGCCTTCAAAACCTAGCACAAAAGATAGGGCTTCATATCTCTTTCGAAAAAACTGAACTAATGGCCATAGATCCTCTGGTAATAGAGCACATTCCGGTAAACAATCAGAATATTAAAATAGTAAAACAATTTAAATATCTAGGGGAAATAATAACTTATAATTTAAATGAAAAAGTGACATGGCAAAACAGGACAAATAAAATGATTAAATCCCAAAAATTAACTCGGTCAACATATAACAAAAAATGCCTTTCGAGTAAAACAAAACTTAAACATTATAAAACTGTAGTTCAGCCAGAAGTCACCTACGGAAGCGAGACCCTTTTCAAAATCACTCAGAAAAACCGAACTGAAAAAATTCTGAAAATAGAGAGGAGAATTGTCAGAACGTGTATCGATAAAAAACACCAAAAAGAAGGCCGATGGTGGATTGTGCCAAATGAGGTGGTGTATCGAGAAATAGAGCCTGTTACTGATACTATGCGGAAAAAAAGAATCTCTTTCTTCGGTCATCTCATAAGGACACCGCAAACAAGACTGTCAAGAAATATCATTGAAAACCTCTGGTTCCAAAAGCTAGAAGTAGGATGGATCAAAGAAATTAGAGAAGATATGAAAGAATTGGGAATTTCCCTGACTGACCTACAGAATAAAACTGGAAAAATTACAAAGCTAAAAGATAAAAGCATTAGATTTAAACAAAAGACAGACAAACGACAAAATACAACGAAGAGGGTGTTTACGGATGAAGAAAAGAAAGCAAGATCTGAACGGATGAAGAAATACTGGGCAGCTCGGAAGAGTAAAATAACACGCTTTTCTCAGAAAAGATCCAACTAAAATTGACTTAAGTGGTCCCATGTTGGCCGTAAAAGCATAATAATAATAAATTAGATTAAATGGTATAGCTATTGCATCAGTCACTGTTGTAAAATGGTGATTAGATAGTAAATTTCTATTTCTAATAATCTACTAATAAATAATTTTATATGTTCTTATAATGAGAATATATGAAAATATCTAACGTGAAAAAAAAAACAGTAATAAACAAAAAGTAAATAAAATTAGTTTTTATAAATAATTATATTTTGTTCGTAGAATGATTTTTTTTAATAATATTTACTATTGAATGATATAAAATAATATTATTTTACATTTGGTTTAATTAAACTGTAATTGTTGATTGTTAACACGGTATGAAACGAATAAATTTCTTTAATGTATTAAAAAAATATATAATATTAGATCAAATCTGTTGCCGGTCTCCGTGGCACGAGTGGTAGTGTATCAGCCTTTCATCCGGAGGTCCTGGGTTCGAATCCTGCTCAAGCATAGCATTTTTCACACATGTTACAAATCATTCATTTCCTCTTCTGAATCAATACCTTACGGTAGTCCCGGAGGTTAAACAAGAAAAAAAAATCAAATCTGCTGTTTCTTTGATCTATGGAACCTTAGATCTTAGTTATGCATTACTGAATATATATATATATATATATATATATATATATATATATATATATATATACATAACTTTTATTACATTGCTGACAGTAGAACATAATGTATTAATGTTTTATACTTATGAGATGTGATGTAGATTTATATTAGGGGATGATGTTAACTAAATAAATAACTAAAGAAACAACCCTTAAATACTAAAGGGTAAGGTTAAGATTAAATAAAAAGGATTTGTATAGGGGGTCTGATTTTTTCTTTTTCTTCTTTTCTTTTTGAATTATTATTTTTTTTATTAAATTATATTATATTATAAGAGAGAAACATGTTTAAATACATTTGTCTGGAATTAAGAAATGACAAATATCTTTATTGTTAGTTAAAGAATTATCATCTTAAAAATATGAGTTTGTGTGTTGTAAAGAATATTATTATATAATTCTCTATAAATGGTAGTAATTATATCATTAGAAAAAAAAATCAGATTTCTGCTACTAACATTTGTCAATCGTATAATGCCTTTCATCCCTTAATAAATCTTTTCAGCACCCCTTTTGGTTTTTTAAAATATTTTTTCAAAAAAAAAAATACAACAAAATGTAACCTGATTTAAAGCAAAATATTATAGTTAATCCGATCGGTTATAAATATTATAATTATTTGTGCAAAACAATATCAAGACCAAATTTTTTTATAACAAATGTCAAAAGTGTTCATCATTTTCATCAAAGGAATCTTTTACCCTCTTATTTTTATATTCCATGCAACCTTTCGAAGTGTACCTCTTTCAATTTCTCATAATTCTTGAGTTATTTTGATTTTCTATTCTTCAATGGTATGTGAATTATTTTTGAACACACAATCTTTTAGATATTCCCAGAGACAAAAATCTCCAGGAGAAAGATCAGGTGACCTAGCAGACATAAGCCACTACCTCCCTCTTTTATTTTCTGTTTAGCCTCTGGAACCACCACAAGGTATTACTTCAGAAAATGATATGTATAAATGTAAATGAAGTGTAGCTTTATAAAGTCTCAGGTTGACTATTCTTTTCACAAGTCTCAGGTGGATGCAATTTTTCACCGGGCAAGGCTCATTTAATAATTACTTAAATAAAGTAGGAAGGAGAACAGAGGCAATCTGTATGTATTGCAAAGAGATCGACGATGCAGAACATACTTTCTTCATATGTGAAAGATGGACCGCCCTCAGATTTGACATGGTGATCGACGGGATGACTCCTGAAGCTATAGTACCTTTTCTGACTAGTCGGAATCCAACTGAAAGAAAATAGCGTGTTACACCAGACAGATCTTATCACAGAAAAACATCGATGAAAGGAGATAGGGTTTTTGATTTAGGTTAGGGAAGGGAGGACAGCCTCAGCGGGGAGGGCCGGCATGCTGAGGTGTGTCGGTTCCAATGAGCCGCTGGGAACTCCTGGGGATATAGTTAGGGAATAATAAAACACAAGATATAAAGAAAAGACCTCGACACCACGTCACGACACTCCAGGTATGGCGTGGTGTCTGAAAGGGGCATATAAATAAAAGATTACTCTCAAAAGAGCTACTGGTAGGCCGACCTGCCATGCCAGTATATAGCTGGTAGCCGGGAAGGCCTATTTGAGTATAAAGACAATCCCCTGGGTGGCGTAATACCAACAAGTCGGTCAGGCCCAGGGGAGCTGAGAGAGAACAAAACAAAAAAAAACAAAAGTTGATTATTCTTCAGATATGTGGTTAACTGCAACTCAATCACCAAAGAACATTAGTAACCACAATCTAGCATTCAAATCCATATAAAATAACTGCCTTTACTAGGATTTGAACTTCACAACTCTCGACTTCAAACTCAGCTGTTTTGCGATGATGAGTTCACCACTAGACCATTCTGGTGGGTTGATCTAGTATTGACTGGACCACAGTGGCGGCTCTCATATAGGCACTGTGAAACTGCAGCACCCCCTACTTCCACTTCATATTATCACTAACATTTAATACAACAAGTCCTTTCTTCTTTTATCTTTCTTTATACTTGTACAATATATAATCCTTAAGCTTAATGTCGGTAGCTATCCCCCCAGTTTATGAAAAAGATACAAAAATCTTTGTGTGGAACTGTGCGCTTCACAGTTCCAGCAGCGTGGTGTTTGGCTGTTGTGTGCATTTGCACGCAAGGTTGTGAGGGAGAGAACTGTCACTCCCACAGTGCCGACTCTGGTGTGCTGATAGAAGGTAGTTTGTTTTTACTCTGCAAGTGTACGGAACATTCCTTCTTCATTCTCTTTTCTAGTTTAGTTGGTGGAAGGAATATGAAAGTAGTTTAGTTGATTTTTCAGTAGCGATCACAAGATGGCGGAAAGAAAGGGCTCTTTGATTGCCAAATCTGTCCAAAAACACGCTGGAAGGGCAAAAGAAAAGGTAATTAGTAAAAACTAATTATGTATTTGTTTATGTTTGCATAGAAATTTAAATTAAGTTGGACTGTAGTATTTTTAAGCAGATATTTTATTAAATTATTATCTAATAATACTAAAAAATATTATCTGTAATGACATTTCATTCAGTTAAATCGAATATGATTTTCAAGTGCATTGTGCTTAAATACCATGTACCAAATTCTTGAATGTGGTAAAGTGTGAAATTAGATTATTATCCTGCTTCCAGCTATTCTATTTGATTCATTTCTCTTCGGTTCTTTTATTTTACAGAAAACTTTAAACATGGCCTTGAAAAGGCCCAGAAAAATGTTTTCTGGAGCAGCATCCCCACTAATTTTAGCTATGAGTCGCCAATGCTGGGCCATAAGCCAATCAGTACTACCCTTCCACCACTCAAAATGTATTTTTTTGCTCTGCCACGTAGCATTTGGCCCTATCTTATTGAAACCATGAATCTCTCTCTTTTATTTTTAGATTTGCAGTAAACTATTACAATTTCTTGGTAGAGGTCTACATTTAGAGTGTTTTCAAAGAATATGGGGTCAATTATTCTTCGCCTGGAAAACACACCACATACCAAATTTTCTGTGGGTGTAAACTTTCCATGAAAGGCTGATGAGAATATTGTTGGAGTTCTGTTCCAACATTTAACGTAACCACTCAAATGAAACCAAGCCTCATCTGTAAAAAACACATTATCCAACATTTTAATGCTCTCCTGTACAAACTGATTAAACCATTGTCAGTAGTGGAGCCTAGTGTCGTAATCAACTGGTTGAAATTCATGAGATACATGAATTTGGTATAGCTTTAAGTAACCTTACTTACTTTCTCCTGTTTAGCCTCCAGGAGTCACCATTAAAGGTGTTACTTCAGAGAATGAGTGAGGATGATATGTATGAGTGTAGAAGTGTAGCCTTGTACAATCTCAGTTCCTGAGATGTGTGGTTAATTGAAATCCAACCACCAAAGAACACTGGTATCTATGACCTAGAATTCAAATCCGTATAAAAATAACTGACAATACTAGGACTTGAACACTGGAACTCTCGACTTCCAAATCAGCTGATTTGGGAAGACGCATTCACCACTAGACCAACCCAGTGGGTTAGTTTTAAGTAACCGGGTAGCTTTAAAGGCATTCTACAGAGATATTCCTTTTTGTTGCATAAGTTTTTGTAATTATTTGTTATGTTAGTTTATAAAGCTTACTTTAACATCTTCCAGTGTTTCATTATTAAGTACTGAACATATCTGGTTTTGTCTCTGGTTGAATACAGAACCAGTTTCCTCTATATTTTTTTATAAAATTATGAATTGAAGTTTTTTTGGTATATTCTTACCTCGAACTGCAATTGAAAAGCTTCTTTTTCAAAAGAAAAATTTCTTTGCAAATGAGTGAGTAGTCTTATGTACTTATATGTAAAGTGCCTTTATCAAGAAAAAATTGTTGGTGATGTCACATAAAATACAAATCACTCCTGTAATTGGTATAACAAATCTAAAGTTATTACAAATTGAATTTTAGGTTTACCATACCAATACCGTTATACCAAACTGATTAAAATCCTGGAAATTTTAAGCTCTACAAATGACATCTTTTCTCTATTTGTTACAAAGTATGTTTTTCTCAAATTAGTTTTGCAACTACTAACCCACTGGGTTGGTCTAGTGGTTAACGCGTCTTCCCAAATCAGCTGATTTGGAAGTCGAGAGTTCCAGCGTTGAAGTCCTAGTAAAGTCAGTTATTTTTACACGGATTTGAAAACTAGATCGTGGATACTGCTGTTCTTTGGTGGTTGGGTTTCAATTAACCACACATCTCAGGAATGGTCGAACTGATAATGTACAAGACTACACTTCATTTACACTCATACATATCATTCTCATTCATCCTCTGAAGAATTATCTAAACGGTAGTTGCTGGAGGCTAAACAGGAAAAAGAAAGAAAGAAAAAGTTTTGCAACTACTGCTGGATCTGGGTGTGTGTGTGTGTGTGTATGTATAGGTTAGCAATTCCAGTCACTGCTACTGGCGTGTCATGTCTGACATAGTTCAATTTAAGTGTAACTGTACCAGTAAATATGTAGTCTTCAACTGACTCAGGTTGACCACTCCTGACATGTGTGGTTAATTGAAACCCAACCACCAAAGAAAACTGGTATCCATAGTCTATTGTATTACAGTAAACCTCAAAATTCTGAAAGAAAGCAACATTGCCTCTTGTTTCTTAAATGCTTTAAATGCAACAGCCGTAAGAAAGACTAGGAGAGAAATTATAAAGCAATTAATTAATCCATAAAAAGGGGAAAAAATTAAATAAATTTTTATACAAATTCATATTTCAAAAAAATTTATTAATAAATAAATTACTTCCAAAAATGTTACTAATGCTATTTTTTTGATTTTTTTTTGTAGAATACATCTTTTTAGTTTGTGATTATCATGCAGGTAACGGAAGGAAAAGAAAGGAAAAACTAAATATAGTTATATATTTAAATGGTTAAACATGATACCATGTTTCCAGACTTGGTTGTTATTAAATAACAGAATGGTATAAAATATTTTTGGTTTAATGAAACGTAAAAAAGAAAATTATTTATGTTTATGTTTCATGTATGTAGGTTTTTTCATAGTTTTATTGCCCCAACATTATTTTATCTTTCATTACAAGTTTTAATAAATTACCAAACCATTTAAAAAAAAAATTACCTCCAATTTGCTTAAAATACAGTTAAAAATACCCATGAGTGAGCCCTAGTTGAGTAAAAACCTCCTCTCAACGATTATTCCTGTTTGAGGAACAGGATGAAGTTTATTATTGATGATATTATTCCATTCATTTTGTCACTCATCACAGATCATCCTTTTTGAAAACAGACAAGATCATCAGAAACAACATGATTAGTGAAAGGGGGTTAGAAACGAGCCTCTTTTGCTGCACTATCAGCACACTCATTGTCTGAGATTTCAATATGGCTGGGAATCCACCAGAAGCTTACAGTTATGTCATGTTGAGTCATTTGAGAAATAACGCACTGAATTTCATACACAACAAGGTGTCTGGAGTACGTGTCACTAATTGACTAATTGTTGGTGAATAAGCGACTGTTAGGATAAAGAAAAGGAACTGCCTCAGCATTTATTTGAACATATCAAGACCTTCATCAGATCAGCATCATAAAATGAATGATTAACTGTAAAATAAAATAAATGTTTTTTTTTTTTAAATAATTAAAATAAATAACACAATTTAGAAAAAAATAATTGCCCAATAATATAAAAAATAATTGCTTGTCACCAATGAATTTAATTTACTCCAATAATAACAATATGGAATTGTACCAGTATTTTCCTGGAAGAATCAAGGGAAACTGAGGTAAAACTTTGAACAGAGCAGCATCACAAAATATATAATTAATTATAAAATAACAAATAGATGTAATTACAGTCTATATTAATTATTTAAAATTTGGGGGCTGCATCCCCTGGTCGTTTCATTGTTTTTCTTATCGTGTTATAATATAGGGAGAACCAATGTTTCCTAATATCTTGACTCGGAGTTGAGGAAAGAGTTTGGGTGAATGTCGATGTGACTTCATTATCCCAGTGTTTTGAGCCACTGCCCATACCAGTAGATCAATTAGGTCTTGAATTATTGCAGTTTTCATGTTTTCAGCATTTTTCTTACCATTTTATAATATAGGGAGGATTAAGTATTTTATGGTATCATTCTTATCAAGTTTTTAGCATAGGTAAAATGGTCAGGACTTGAACCCAGAACCTCTGGAGAAAAGTCAGGGATGCTATTACTTTGCCATAGAGATCAAATTAAAAAAAAAAAAATCACAAAAAGAAATACAAAAATACTTTTATTTAAAAATAAAATACTACAAATTATTCATAGCACTGCAAATCCTAAATAGTTGTAATAATTTTCATGAAAAATATTTCAAATCAATCATCTTAATTCTATTACTATAAACCGGAAAACAACGATTAAGAAAAAATATCATATTTTTTCGTCCTTATTTCTTCTTCTGATTTATAAAATCATGCCATTGTACACATACAACTAGCTTTTCCTCTTTATTTCTATAATAAATAGTTTTAAAATTATTTTTATATGTAAACTCTTCCTACTGAATCTCTCTCTCTCTCTCTCTCTTTCTGTTTACCCTCTGGAACCACCGTAAGGTATTACTTCAATAGGAAATATTCAATGAGAAAAGGAGGCTATTTGAAATGTAACTTCTGATTCTTTATTAAAAAAACACCACATGATAAAAGAAAATTATTATATACATCTAATAGATACTTTTCTATAAAACTGTTGTCCAAATTAAGGCATTTTTCACCTGCAAACAAGTTTTTGAATACCGTCTTCATAAAAGTTCAGTAAATTAAGCCAGGTAGTAGTAACACCTTTCAACTATTTGTAATTTTCAAAACGCTACATTTAAAAACATTTCAAAACGCTACAATTCTACATTTTTGAGAGACGGAGATAATCAGTGGGGGCCATATCAGGGCTGTATGGAAGATGGTTAAACAATTCTTATTTGAAAAGCCAGTTACTGCGAACAAGCTTTGTGATGAAGAAAAACGATACTTACACCTTTATCATTCTATACATCACAAAGTTTAACATTAGGCACAGTTTCATTCTTAATCTTTGAACTAATGACCCTAGTATTTAATGCAAGTTATATTTAAAATCACTGTAATTAACCTCTAATAAACTTTTCACTCGATTATAAAATGCATTGCAAAGAAAACTTGATTTTGTACACCAATACTGTTGTTATTTTTAATATCTTAAATGATTATAGAATCTTTTAATGATGTTATTACTTATAATGATGATGTTATCGCTATCTCAAGTCATGGGTTAATAAGGCCATTCTTTTTTGAACAGACAGTGAACGTTATCTAAACATATTGCGTAATAATTTTGTTCCTCAGTTTCTTGCAAAAGGGTTTCAATTAGAAAACGAGTGGTTCATGCAAAATGGAGCCACAATGCACACAGGTACTGTTGTTTTAGATTTCCTGCATGCAACTTAAAGCAAATGTGATTTCAAACGGATTTCCTAATCGTTTTGCGCGGGGACAGAACTGACTCCCGAACAGTACTGATTTGAATCCGTGTGATTATTTTCCTTAGAAATTTCTAAAGGAAAAGATTTTCCCTAAACATCCTCGTACAGTGATGAAAGTGCGAGTACTGATCATTGAGGCGAGCAACGAGATAACCGAGGTTATGTGTCGTCGAGTTATTAACAACATAAGAGTTCGTTTTGAAGAAGTTGCTTGACGTGACCGTGGTCATATTGAACATGTGATAAGCAGAACATAATTTCCAGGTATACAGTAAACATGTTGTATTTTACTTTTCTATATTGCTATGCAAATAAATATTTTTTAACAAAACCAAAGGTTGGATCATTACGTGTGCCACTCTGCACATTGTTACCTATTGCCAGATTATATTTTACCCTTTTTTGGAGATTTGCTAGATGAGTATTGTAATAATTCAATAAATTTACTTTTGTATAGTAATTTACAACTATTTTCCAGTGAATGTTGTTTCTTGCCTAGAAGAATTTCTTGCCTATTTCTGTTTTTTAAAGTTACGTTGTTACTACCTAGTAGTTACTCTAGCGGATTTGAATGCTACATCGTGGATACCGGTGTTCTTTGGTGGTTAAGTTTCAATTAACCACACATCTCAGGAATGGTCGAACTGAGACTGTACAAGACTACACTCATACATATCATCCTCTTAAGTAATACTGAACGGTAATTCCCGGAGGCTAAACAGGAAAAAGAAAGTAGTTGTTACTCTAAAGAATAGTAGTGTCTCAGCCTTTCATCCGGAGGTCCCGGCTTCGAATTCTGGGTCAGGCATGGCATCTTCACACGCTACATGTCATCCATCTCATCCTCTGAAATTATACTTAACGGTGGTCCGGAAGTTAAAAAAAAAAGTAGTTACTCTAGAACCCAGCAGTTACCGCCAACAGAATCTACTTCCCGCTTAAATTACATCGATACTGTATCGATAGATGTCTTAAGTTACTCTATTGCGCCTAACAAACAACGAAATATTTACCTGTCTGAAAATTTAGTGAAATTTGGCGTTAATTTTACAGTGCATTTAAGAAATCAGTTAGTTTCGATGTTTTATACCATATTAGTAGGCAGTAATTGTTGTTTGATTTGATGAGTGGTTTCGATCTTATGATGGATTGAAGAAAAAGCATTCAAGATACTACTGTCATCTCAGTTTACCGTTAAACCGCGATGAATTTCATTAGGAAATAACGCTTCATTACTGTATCATGCAACTTCCTGTAAGTGTTTAATATTTATATTTTTTATTTACATTTTATCTATATACTATCATTATTTCTGAGAATAGGATTTCGTGGTAATGGGTGTTTGTAACCTTTTCAAAAGTAATGCGTATACTGGACAGCAGAATTTAGTGTTGTTTGCTACAAGAATGTTAATAGCTGAATCGTTTAGTATTTTTGTTGTTGGTTTCAAATTTGTAAGTGGTTTCTATCTATCACGGATATTTTTTTGTAATTATCAATTTTTGTTGTACGAAAAAAAACATTGTGATGGAAGTGTAACAATATTATAAATGCAATTTCTACATATTAAAATCTGCTTCTTTTGGATTTTTTTTTGTATAGTTTGCTGTAGGTGCATCAGTATTGAGATTTCGACAGTAGTAACATGGTTGTTGGGTTCCATTTTTCCTAGTAGTGTATTTTCATGGTGGATATTTCCTGGTGGAAGTGTTTTTCATGTTATTCTAAGCTTCAAGATTAGTAGGAAAAATTCAGATGAGAATCTAAGAAGTGAAACTTTAGTGATATATTACATCTGAGTACTTTATAATTTTTAAGAATCGCAGTTGTAAATACTTTGTAGTTGTTATCTGCCTTATGATTTTCAAGGAAGTTATTTACAGTCTTTTTAAAAGAATATCATGCAGCAACCTCAGTCATTTAAGCTGCCTTCAAATTCAATATCATTCATTAGTTTTCCTATTTGTGGTCCAATAAATATCCTTCCTTTATCTTGGTATTACTTATATTAAAGAACTTATTTTTTTTAGAAGGTGGTACCCATCATGATCTACTGTTTTAACAAAATTTTTCATTAAACATAACTTAATAAATAGGAAGGTAAATTTCAGGTTTTACTACTGCTGGACTCAACATTCTTCTCTACCACTGTCAGTGTTTCTCTTTTTGGCCAATTTTTTAAACGTAATTCTTATTTCTGATTCCCATACACACAAGAATCAACAAAATTTGGTATACCAAAATTGTAAACCAAGTAACAGTGTTATCACTTTAAGAACTTCACACGTGTTTCTCATATTGAATCATATCCAACATAAGTTTCATTGCATATTACTTCTTCACGTTAGCTTCATTAGCTGAAAGGTTGATGGCCTATTATTAACAATATGAAGAAGAACTGCTTTCAACTATGATTTGAGGAGTCTATAAAAAAAGGCCATTTATTAGAATAGTGCTAAGTCCCAAAGTTTCTAATAATAAAATTACGCATCATTATATTAACCTAAGTCCTCATACTAGAAGAAAAAAAATGTTTAAATTGACTTTGCCTATCATAGAAAGAACTTATTTTCATATTGTGCTGTTAAAGATTCCATCCTTTCAATCGTGATATGAGAATTTCTGATTGATTCTTGGATAAATTTAGCTCGTGAATGAGATAATTTAATTCTTGCTGCTTAATTAAGTGTAACTCAGTGTTTGTATTTTTCAAAGAGTTGGTTTCATAATGTTCATAATCTAATAAATCTGCACAACCTTCAACATGAACAGCCCTCTCATCTTTGTCTAATTCCCATGTTTTAGTTGATATTAGAAATGGAAACTGTGGTTTGTAAGGCACTGGTCTTATAACAGAGTGAATATCATGATATTTAACAGTATGTCTAGTTTAGCTGTTTCCCAGATATTTTCATTATATAAAAATAGCAGTCTGTGAAGTGATCCTTCAGTTCTTTCCAAATCATTGGAATTACAAATCTCATGTGATGAGATCCATACAATCAATCAACAGTGTTGCACATTAATTGTAGCAAATTTGAGGAGTCCAGGACCTATTCTGATCACCTACTTTACATCCAAAATATACTTCATATTTTTTTTATCAATGGAGTTATATTTTTCTTCTGGGACTTTAATATTACCTCACCACAAAGTAATAGAAACTGTTTGGATAGTTAATGCATCTCTCTGGCATTTTCATTAAAAAGTTCACTGCAGTACACTCGCAAACGCCTATTACAAAACTTTAAACACTTTATATGCATTAATGTAGTATGTACCCTAACTTTACAGAGAAAAATGAAATCACAAATTGGTTGAAAAAGTAACTGCATTTCTAAATAAGTGCAATAAGTAAAATGTAAGCTCACACTTGAGAGCTTGAAAGAAATCTCAACTACATTAGTAAAATGTAAGAGAGCTTACATTTGACTAATGTAGTTGAGATTTCTTTTAGCCAGTATAATATATTGTTTATTATATACATTGTTCCATCCAGCACTGAGTCATGGTAATGGGTGATTTACATTTAGAAAAAAGTTTGACATGAATCATGTGTGTATAAATCGTAATTGTTTTAATTACTGTGTAAATAATAATAGTATTTATTTTTCATTACTATTTTATGTCCTCAACTAAATAGTAGCGTATTTAGCAACTTAACTGCAGCAATAAATAGAGTAAGTAAATAATATGTTGTACTTCTGCATTATTCATGCACATATACTTGCTGGAAAATAGGAAGGACAGTTACAAAATAACTGAGGCCGATAGGGAAATTCTTTTTTCAAATTCGGTATCGGTGCTTGAAGATACACAAAATTAAGCAAACATTGACTGTATAATAAAATCATTGTTGACCATTATTGTTTGAGATGATGATTTTATCAGATTAAGTTAACTCACTTTGGAACAGTTCTGTTAATTGAAATCTAATGATGAAAATGTACGTGTAGTACAAGTATTCAAATTAATAGTACATCTTTTTAGGTAGCAGTTATAGTTAGGGATTTAACATTTTTAAATGTTTATTTATCTATTTTTTTTAACCTCTGGCACCACTGTTAGGTATTGCTTCAGACGATGAGATGAATGACAGTCTTTGTAATGTGAAAATGTCCATGCCTTACCAGGATTCAAACCTGGGACCTCCAGATGAAAGGCTGAGATGCTAACACTCGCTCCACGGAGGCCGGCTTATATGCTTATTGCCCATTTAACAAAGTTCTTTTACGTCAAACATAAAATAATATTTTCTGGCTCTAATCTTTTGTCTTTTTCCCCAGATTTCTCAAAAGGTACAAACAATACAGTTCTGCGACCTATTTTTTTTCCAATTTTACCTCTTAATTTGGGTTCCAAGAATTACAATCAGGCTAAATTTTACTGAGGGTACAGAAATTTGGGCTAAATCTTTTGCCAGCTGATAGTTGCTATTGAATCTTTTTTGAATCTAACACCGGTATCCATGATCTAGTATTCAAATCCGTATAAAATTAACTGCCTTAAATTTTTTAATTATCAATCAGTAGATGGCATCCGTAAATTATGCTATTATTATTTTTTTTTAACCTATTCTGCTTCATAACAAATCACAGAAAGAAACTCATTCTTATCAGTCACATTTGTAATACCCTCTTTCTTTAAAACTTTAAATTTTGTATTGAACTGTAAATAATACTCTAAATATTTGATTTTTATTCTAACAACCTATTTGATTGGTTAAATGCCTGTAAAGGACTATTTATTTGTCATTCGATCATATTTCTCATATTGAATCATATCCAACATAAGTTTAATTGCATATGAATTCTTCACGTGAGCTGCGTGAGCTCATTAATTGAGAATGATTATGTAAAATCAGGCTCAGAAACTGTGGTATGGATAGTATAAAACATTATATACCTCAGTTATATTACAAATTTTGGTTTACTTTGAATTATCTAAATAAAACACTAAGCTTGTCATAATTAATACATATTTATTGTACTTATGCATATTTCCATCAAAAGTATAATAATTTTATGGAGCTCTCTCAAAAAGTTAATTAATTTTCAGGCTACAAAAATAGGCGGTTAGACAAAAATTGGCTGTTGTTTGGTTTCTATAACTATGAATCACGTAGATTGACATTTAGTGTCTGTCTCAAATGTTAATTCTGGTTTATATCAGCATTGTATCATTTGAATAAAGTTTCTCGTAAGATATTTCATTTATATATTTATTTATTGAAAATAAAGCTGGACCTAGAATTGTACTCATGGTACTCGAGTTAGTATTATAACAAACTGATGATGATAATAATAATAATATAATTTACTCCAAAAAGTTTTAGAGTAGAAATATAAACTAAAAAAAAAAAAGGTTATACTATATGTACATAAAATGGTAAATATAATATCATCGTGTGAATTAAGTAACAATTTTCAAACAGGTATGTTATATTAAACCCACCAGGTTGGTCTAGTGGTGAACTTGTCTTCACAAATCGGCTGATTTGGAAGTCGAGAGTTCCACCATTCAAGTCCTAGTAAAGTCAGTTATTTTAACATGGTTTTGAATACTAGATCATGGATACCGGTGTTCTTTGGTGGTTGGGTTTCAATTAACCACACATCTCAGGAATGGTTGAACTGAAACTGTACATGACTACATTTCATTTACACTTATACATATCGTCCTCTGAAGTATTATCTGAAAAGTAATTACTGGAGGCTAAACAGTAAAAAGAAAGAAAGTTATTTTCATACGAATTTGAATACTAGATCATAAATACCGGTGTTCTCTGATGGTTGGGGTTCAATTAACCAGACATCTAAGAAATAGTTAACCTAATACTGTACAAGACTACACTTCACTTACACTCATACATATCATCATGCTTCAGAGCATGAGTGAGAATATTACTTCATAGTAATACTTCATGGCAATTCCTGAAAGCTAAACAAAAAAAAAGGAAGATATGTTATATTAATTACATTTTCTCTCTTATAAATCATAAATTTTTAAAAACACCGTTATAGTAATAATAGCATGATGTAACTTGTAAATACTGTCTTTTTCTAATATTTTTATCATTTTAAATGATTTCATGACAATTGATGCCAAGATAACCTATGGATAGGTTAGGTTATATAAAATAATAAATTAGAAGAATAATAACATAACAGATAAAAGTTTTATTTTTAAATTATATATATATATATATTTATACAACATTTAATAAAATATTATATTATACTAACTTAACCTGTATATTTAAACTGATTGTGGGTCACATTTAACTGATTATTTACTTAAAATATTTTAATTTTAAACTCTATTTATCATTAATCTGATCCTATATTTTTTTTTATTATAAAAATTATACTTATTATATAAATTTAAAAAAAATTATTAAATTAAGGACAGTTATTCATACTTTTTAAATAAATGTGTGTGTTATAAAACATTTAAATAATGAATTTTTAGTGACATAAATGTACGGTACTTATGTATT
Source organism: Lycorma delicatula (assembly GCF_047948215.1). NCBI lineage: Eukaryota > Metazoa > Arthropoda > Insecta > Hemiptera > Fulgoridae > Lycorma > Lycorma delicatula. The sequence goes on from NC_134467.1 coordinate 27,160,720, forward strand.
AACACCACCGCAGCTACAGCTTTATTTAAAAACTAAGTAGTCAGTCGGATTTTGGTGGAAAATGGGCCGATATAGAGTTTAACATAGATTCAAAACAGTCTCTTTATTAATTTTAATAAATGGTTATTTATATTATAATTATAATTTAACCAAACTTAACCTACGCTCGCTTCGCTCACTAACCTTGACTAATTAACAGGAGTGTTTTGATTATATAAATTAATTATAATAATTACTGAATTTATTAAATAAATACTCAAAAAATTACGGTGTTAGTCAAGGTAAGCGAGTGTAGGTTAAGTTTGGTTAAATTATATTTATAAAATAAATAAATATAAATAACCATTTATTAAAATTAATAAAGAGACTGTTCATTTTCCACCGAAATCCGATTGACTACTTTGTTTTTAAATAAAGCTGTAGCTGTGATGGTATTAATACGTAAGTATCAAATGTACTAGTTACAGGTGACTTGATATGAATGATTAGTTATCCCATATTAAATACATAAAAAAGAGATTTTTCAATTGAATTAATACTAAGTAAATTGCCTAACTGTTGGCAGTACTTAAATATGTTTAATTATTTTAAGAAATTTCAATCAGTTCAGCTGTTCTCAAGAAAATAAGTATCCCAAGATAAACTTATTTAAAAAAAGGGAGGAGTGATATGATGGTTTCCTTTTATCTTCTTCATTAAACACACTAATGTATATTAATTTGCCAAACACACCAAAAATGCAGATAATATTCAACCCTAAAGTTAAACTTTCATTATGTTACCGCTGGGAAACTTTATAATAAACATTCATATTCCAAGAAAAAAGGAATGTGGTTGATGTTTGTTGTACGGCAGATATTATACATTAGATACAGTCATTAGACTGTCAAAAATAGTGTAGAGACAAATTAATGTATATCTTATCAAAATTTAGAGATTGCAATTGTATAAATGTGTAGTAGGTAGATTCAGGATGTTTGAAGTAATGTTAGCACTACTAGTGGTTCATTGTACCGTGAAAGCATGCTGTAAGCAACAAAAAGCCAGTTGCCAATCCTCCAATCCATCCTCATTTTGCGAATCAATTAAACTTCTAAATTTTGATGAGAAATATTTATTTCATGTTGTAAAACAATGCATTAGATATGGTTTTTCATCTCAGTATAGTAATTAAAGTTATATTTTTACGTCTAATACATCAGAGCAATAGTTTACTTATTTTTATTAGTATATTTTTTAATTTTAACATTTTTTCAATGATTTACATTTGTAGCTTAAGAATTATAGTTCCTTGACAGATTTGTTATTTAATAAAATGTCATTTTAATTATACCTATAATTATTTTATGTTAATATTTCTTTTTTTACTCTAAATGGATTCATATATAAATTCTGTAATGATTAAAAAAATTACATCTCTTTATTTGTTTGTCATAGAGTCACTTTTATTACAAATTCAATTAAAGTCAGGTTTTGAAGTACAGTTCATGTTTTAAATATTGCTCATAGATTTTCAAATGTAGTAATATTAAATGAATTAAATGTCACTGGAATATTTGAGTGTTTTGTTGTATTAAAATTATTTTACTTTTTTTTTGACATTTTTATATGGTGTCAAATTTTGCTGGAACAAGCCTTCTGGTATAAAACAATCTCAACAATTTTCTTTTTCAGGTGTTTAAATGATTGTTAGATATTATCTGTTGATTTTTATTTTATTTTATGTCTTTCTTTGTTTCTGAAGATAAAAGTGTGAATCAATAGAAAATATAACATTTTTGCAATTTTTCTACGGTCCAATTTTAATTATTTTTGGCTCATATGAGCCTTATTTTCCTTTACTGTTAAAAACTATTTTATAACTAGTAAAGGAAAACTTTAACTAGTTATAAGTAGTAAACTACTTTATAACTAGTATGGTAAGGATTCCATCCCACTATAAATTGTCTACATTCAATTTTTGTCACTTGTACATTTGTTTTGTTGGACGCTAACACCCATTGTTTTCCTGTTAATCTTTCCTGACAATCTTGTTACTAATTTGTTTTTTGATGGAACTCTTGTTAATTTCTTTTGAGTTGAAACCAAACCATTTAAAATTGTTGTAGAACAGCATTTACTTGAGTAGATTAAATATTATGTGAAATAGGAGGTGCAGATTTAGCCAGTAGACATCGCAGCTACTGGTTAGGCTTTTTGTGCAGTTTGTGGATGACAAACAAAGTTCTTGGATGGTTTCATAGGCATGAAAAAGAACGATTCCCACCCCCACTGAATCGCACTTAAAAGACAGCTGATTTATGGTTACTAGAAAATTCCTGCTGGATACTACAGATAGAATCCAGGGTGTTCAGCTAATTCAATTACCGCAATACTTAACCAAAAAATATGAAAAAGCAATAAAGGATATTAAATGGGGATGAAAGAAAAAGTGACATCCAGCCCACAAAGAAACTTCTGATTGGATTAGATCAGATTATTTTATGATTTTATCTGTGACTATAAAAGGTAAACCATTGACGAACTGTTTGTCTGTCATACTAATAAATTAAATGAAACAATTAAATCTGTTTTTATGTCCTAGAAAAATCGCAAAAAATGAGAATATGATTTTGTTATAAAAAAAAAACCATTTAAAACATCTCAGTACTACTACATACATTAATACTTGAGAAAAAAGAATATAACCTAACATTACTCTGATAATGTAAAATGTATCTATTTAAGCAGTGTAGCCACAAAGTAAGAAAAAAACAAAAATATCCCTTATTATTTACAGTTAATTTTCACTGTACTGCGAATTATAATTGTTTTACTTCTAATTCTTTTTATTCTGTGGTAAACTATAAGAATGTAGGACTGGAACTTGTAAACCTATTCCATTCAGGTTGATATACTGAAATTTAATTTATTTTTTATGTTTGATTTGAGGTAATGAATGCAATGAAAAACCATTTCCCGGGTATGTTTAGTTGAAGATGCTTGATATTTAGAATTTTTAAAAGAGATCTTTTTATAAATGTCATTGTTAAATTTAACGTTGTTTACCGTAAAGTATTTAAATAAAAATAATTTGTAAATTTTTATTTATTACATTTTTGTACAAAATTTTGATTGTCAAGCAAAACCTCAGATTAGATTTTTGTTGTAGAAAATCTTAAAATAAAAAATGAATAATATAGACTTATAATTAATTTGACAGAAAATTGTTTTAGATTTAATTATTAATATCTGGAACGGAAAATGTGGTTAATAAAATTCCTCGTGAATTGTTTTAAGGTCACAGAAATTAGTTTTAGTTAATTTTTTTTTACCTGATACTATTCTTAATTTCATAATTTTTACCATAAATTAAAGAATAAAAAGAAAAACTTTTCCTGCATAAGGATAAACTATGGTATTTTTTATTATTACAATTCAAATTACGTTAAATTTTTTACAGTTTTACTTATTGAAACAATTTTATATCACACACATTTAAAAAAAATAAAATAAAATTTAAAAACATATTTCAAATAATAAATAATTAATTTAAAAAATTTGATTAATGTTCCAGCATTAATCATTTACTTAATTATTTTCTGTTGTGCACAGCACAACACGTTGTAATTAAATCTTTAATTCTTATAAAACAATTAAAAACTGTCTAAATTTATCAATTTGTACAAAAAATTTAATGATTGTTTTGTCTTTAACGCAGAAAGATTTAGAAAAGGAAGGAATTGTCAAAATTTGTCAATTCATTAATTGTACTTCTAGTTATATCTTATGTATTATAAGATTATACTAGTATTACTGTTGCCAATGTCTATGTTTGAATAGTAACATCTTTGACTTATCCTGAACGTTTTTGATCTTCAACAAAATTATTTACAAATAAACTATATTAATGATCATCAATGCCTCAGCATACTAACTGGATTGTTTTAAATTTTACTTCAAATAAACACAAAGGTTAAATCTCTAATATTATTAAAGGTTAACACATCAAAAATCTAACCATACCAGTGAAATTTTAAGAGTGTAAATTTCTCAATTTGTTTCTTAACTACCATTTTTAACATACCTAAATACATGATTCTTGGATTTAACAGATATATTTATTTACATTGTCAGTTCCTGTACAAGAAATTTAATTACATCAGTCTCAACTGAATAAAAATGAATGAAACGTTCTGCAGATTTTCAAATTTTCATCCAACTCATATACACTTTCCTTAAGCTATTAAATTGTAAAATTATTTAATGTTATACTACTAAATTTAAAAAATGGAACTTTTTAGAACTTTCTTTATAGCTAGGCTTCTTCTTTGGTGACGTATCAAGAAATTCTTTGGAAATTGTCCCAGAGATAAGAAAACCAATAAGTATCTAATCGGATATGTATGTTGTTGTTTTTTTTTTTAATTTATTATTTGTAAGTTTCATAATAATTCAAGTTTGTTAATTTTTCTTTTTTTAAGTTCTGTATATAAAATTAACAGATTGTGGTTATACTACTACTTTTGCCAATGTCTATGGTAGAGTAGTAGTGTCTTTGACTTATCCAGAAGGTTATATATTCATATCTTTGACAAAATTGTTATTATTTACATAAAATTAATTTTAGTCATCATAGAAAAGTAACATGATTTGGTACTTTTGTGTAATTCGACAACCAATCTTTTTAAATATTTTTTAACTTAATACTTGTAAAATAGCTTGTTTATAAATGTTTATTAAAAATATGTTGGAAGAAATAGATGTAAAATTATAAATATAATCAAACCAAACTAACCTATGCTTGCATCGCTCACCAACGTTGACTAGCAAGTGAGATTGGTCAGATTATATTTATAAAATTACAAGCAATTATTTAAAAATAAAATTACATAAGTGTATACTTTTAAAAAATTGAAAAAAAGTGGCTGTTGGATTCTGAAAAAGAACCCATGGTTCTAATCAGGTGCGAGTTGTTATCACTAGAAAATGAGTAATAAATCCTACTGTTCAGTAATTTTCAGAGGTGTATTCTGTTGTTCAATATGTTGCTTGTATATGAATTTTTATGGGTGAATATACATACAGTCTGTCTATTGTAATCACTTCCATTTAGTCTGTATATTACAGGATTAGTGTTTTATCAAAACATTGTTACATCAAACACATATATGTGTTTTGCTAATTTGTCAAAAACAATCTATTTATGTATTTGATTTATTATTTAAAAAACCTTCTTTCCTAAAAGATATTGGTAATTTTATGAGTATTAGTTGATACAAGTTAATTGTTACATATTTTTTTCTGTCATTATGCATATTTTTAAATGAACAAACACAAATAGATTGAATGTTTTTAAAATAGGCATCTTTAATTACAATGTAACCTGTTGAAAGAACCAACAACAGGTTTTTATGAAAGAATGCTTAAATACCACTGTAAAAAAAAATTAATTTAATATATTTAAAGTTTTATCATTATTCTAACAATGTATAACAATTAAAATCAAATTTATTAAAATTACCATTTATAAGCATAGTGAAACTTGGTTAAACTTAGGAAAAAATAAAACATTGTAAAATCTTTGTTACCAGTTGATTTAATTAATAATGAAATAGAAATAAAAATTATACGTTAGAAAATCTTTTCAAAGCTATTATACAACTCCTTCATCAATGGTGTTACTTGGTTTGGTTACGTTACCCATCCTGAAGCGATTTGGATATTCCATCAGTAATTGATTATAAATCTGTATTAATTAAAGATTTGGCCAGTGAAACCACCAAATGACATAATCTTATTTTATCATATACAGTTTTGTGCAAATTAATGTGAACAAGAGGTAATTTTTAGTTCTATGTTGTATCAGTGATTCCAAACTTAGTACAGATTTTCAGGCAAGTATTGCCTGAAAATTACCTATCTTGTGTGTTTGAGAGGTTATACGTTTACTTATTTTATTTTGGTTTCTTTTAATAAACGTGATTTTGTGATTTCATTTATAAATTTAGAAAAGTAGCAGTGTGGAGTTAACTCCTAAGAAAAGAAGTAAGATGTAACACTTAATGAACATACTTGTATGACTCAAAGACAGATAACAGCAAAGTGTAAAATTAATCCCAAAAAAAAATAGTTTTGAGTTACAGGAAGACTTAGAATCAGCTCGTGTGAAAATTCATAATTCTACTGTACACATAAGACTTCTAGAATTGGTCGCAAGGCGCGAAGGCCTACTAGAAAACATTTTCTTAAGGATGCCATAAAGAAGAAGAAACATCTTCTTTGGGCCAAAAAGTACAAAAACTGGAGTACTGAGATTTTGAGAAAATGCCTTTTCTCTGACGGGAGTCATTTTCTAATTATGGGTGTAAGCATGTCATATTTGCGAAGAAGCAATGATGAGTGGGTTTCGTCAAAACACATCCTTGTAAAGCATCCTTTAAAGAAGATGTTTTTGGGGATGCTTCAGCTACTTTGGGTCTAAAACTTTATTACCCGTCTCTGGGATGATGAATAGTGAAAAGTACATCCCATTATTGGAAAATAGGGCTCTACCACAACTTCAAAAATTTCCAGATTTACTTAAGAGTCAAAAATGCTGTTTTTCAATAAGATTTGGTTCCCTGCCACTCATCAAAGAAAGTTAGGCTTTTAATGTTTATAAAAGGGATTCAGTGTTAAGACTCGCCTGGAAGTTCACCAGACCTGAACCCAATTGAAAGTTTATGGGCAATTGTGAAGAAAAGACTGAGAAAAATGGACTGCACTACCAAAGAGAAGATGTTTGTGCTGTGATAAAGGTGTGGTTTCATGATCAAGAAATTAAATATGTAAAAAAACTTCAATGGCTAAAAGAATTGACATGGTTATTAAAGAGTGAGGAGGAAATATTGAATATTAAAAATACTGTAATAAACACTTGTGTTCTTTATATGTAATAAATTTGATTATCTCTGAAAGTAAACCTTTTCAAATTAATTTGCACTAGACTGTATTTGATACAATTTTTTCTCTTCAGTAATATTGTTGAGTAATATTGTCCATCATGCCAATGCAAAATATTTGAATACTCTTAAAAAAATAAGATTTTAATGAAAAAAAAAGTTCTACATATTTTTTCAAGGCTAAATATTAGAAAATAATGAAAACATAAAAAATATGAACAATCACAATTGTTTTTTTTTTTAAGAGATAAAAATTCAAGATCTTATAGAAGCTGTTAATTAGCTTCTTTTTTACTAGAATTACGGATAAAATTGTTTTTAATAGAACTTGATTTAAAAAGAAAGAAGAGAGAATATTCATTTACTATTCACAGAAAGAATGTTACTTTGTCACCATCAAAATATAATTATATGTTAAATATAAAAAAAAATATTCTGAAAAACGCAATATTGTAGTAATATATAAGATTAAATTAAAGTGAAGTCATTAAATATTTCAGTGGAAATATTTTTACATTGATAAAAGAACTTTAAGAAATATTAGACACATTAGAAAAACCTTAGCAAATCACTTTACAGAAAAGTCATACACTTCATCACTTGGTAGTTCTGTCTTGTGGTAGATCCCTTATGCCAACCCACCGGGTTGGTCTAGTGGTTAACGTGTCTTCCCAAATCAGCTGATTTGGAAGTGGAGAGTTCCAGCGTTCAAGTCCTAGTAAATCCAGTTATTTTTACACGGATTTGAATACTAGATCGTGAATAACGGTGTCCTTTTTTTGTGGTCGGGTTTCACTTAACCACACATCTCAGGAATGGTCGAACTGAGAATGTACAAGACTACACTTCATTTACACTCGTACATATCATCCTCATTCATCCTCTGAAGAATTATCTAAACGGTAGTTACCAGAGGCTAAGCAGGAAAAAGAAAAGGTCCCTTATGCCAAAGCAGTTACCATCCATTTTGTTCCAAGTCTTGTCCTTTGTCCCGTTGTAGTTTCCAATCTTCATCTCATCTATTAACCTCATTCTTCTTTTTCCTTGCTTCCTGTTTCCTATTGATCTTTCGAATGCAATTATTAATATTTTACTTCCTCTTACCACTAGCCTTAACCAGTTTCCTTTTCATTTGTGTACTTCCTGTAGAAGTGCTCTTTCTTCTTTAATTCTTTTCATTACATTCTCATTCCTCACTTTATCACTAATCCATGTCTAAAAATCTTCAATCCAGTCCCTCATTGTACATGCTTCACTTCTATATAACAAGATACTCCATTTATAAGCAAACATTTTCCTCAACTCTAAGCTCAGACATTTATGCATAGTAATTTCCTTATCTTACCGTAGGTTTTCTTTATCCTGTCCTTCATTTTATTTCCCTTGAACTCTTTCAGTCCTCTGTCATCAAAATTCCTGAATATTCATAATTTTTTTTTTACTTTTTCCTTCACTGATCAACTAAATCCTCTTTGTTAATTAGTTCCATTACTGTAGGTTTATATATATATATATACTTTTATTCCATATTCATTCATTCCTCCCTTCAGGACTGTTTACTATCTTGTAAGCTTGTTCACACTTACACACGCACACAAATGTTAACCACAACATACATATTTCATCATTTAAATGAAGAACCAAGATTGAACAATATAAAATTTAAAAATATATTAAAGTAAAAAAAAAAACCATTATATGAAGAATAATTTATATGAAAAAAAAAAATACCCAAAAAAATAGAGATGAATACAAAATGTTGCTTCATGTGGTCTTAACTCCATTGATGAAGAATTTGTGTAGAAGTTCCAAAAAGTTATTCTAATTATAATTTCCAACTTTTCTGAAAGTTATTATGCATTTTTAATATTTTTAAAATAAATTTTATGTAAAATGTTATAATTCAAAATAACAGATTAATAAATAATTAAGTATTACACAATTTGGAATATTTTTTTTATAAATCATATTTTTTACTCTAAAATCATGTTATAACATTTTACGACATTAATGTTACAATCATATTATTTATAATTTGGTAAATTTATTAGTTACAGTTAGTTATGAATTTGTGTAGTATAGATATACTGATCTAAATTCAAGTTAACTGAAACATGGATTTTCCAAAATTAACGTGTTGGCTACACTTAATACCATAGTTGACACATCAGGTTTTCTGATCTACCTAAGTTGGTCACAGATATTATTTATTACATTTAATATATTTATGCCCTGTGATAGTTTGATATTTGTTCATTTAGAATATTCCACTTAAAGATGACATTTTAACAGACTGATAAATATTATTTTTGTAATGTGTATGTTGCAATCTGTTCAATTAGTGAACAATAAGCAACCCACCGGGTTGGTCTAGTGGTGAACACGTCTTCCCAAATCAGTTGATTTGGTAGTCGAGAGTTCCAGCATTCAAGCTTTAGTAAAGCCATTTATTTTTACATGGATTTGAATACTAGATCATGGATACTGGTGTTCTTTGATGGTTGGGTTTCAATTAACCACTCATCTCAGGAATGGTTGAACTGAAACTGTACATGACTACATTTCATTTACACTTATACATATTGTCATTCATCCTCTGAAGTATTATCTGACAGGTAATTACCGGAGGCTAAACAGGAAAAAAAAGAAAAAGTGAACAATAAGCAACTCTCCCATGACCCAATGAGATGTGGATGATATGTATGACATGCAAATGAGGTGTAGTGTTGTATACACTCAGGCTGACCATTCCTGAGATGTGTGGAAAATTGAATCTTAGTCAACAAAGTACTGCTGATATAACTAGTATTCAAATCCATATAAAAGTAATAAACTTTTCTAGGATTTGAATCTCAGAACCTTTGAAATCAGCTATTAAACAGCTGATTTGCAACCACTAGATCAGCCTGATGGGGTTAATTAATATGACTTGAAAACAAGCTAAAAAATTTCGAAATTAATTGGGTTGGAAATATATACCTTAAATCAGCCTAGTAACAAGAGCGTGTTACAAACATAATCTATTGTGGAGGAGAGCCAGCTTCTCTCTTTAAATATTTAGTTAAATATTGTTGTACTATACTCAAAAACAACAGCTCACAGTTATGCAGGTACAATTATTTTTTTTGTAATTTATGTAACATATTATAGTACTAAAAATCACATTGACTGAGATATAGAATAAATAATCAGATCTGTAAACTAATTAAAAATAAAATTAATAAACAAAATATTACATAACATTTTCTCTCATTTTGTAAATTGGAACAACAATTATTTGTACATATACGTGTTCTTTTGATTGAGTAACATATTTTTTTTTATTGACATGATAAATACTTATTTACTAATTTTTGACAACCTTTTTCATGTACTAATGACATGCAATAATTTCTGAAAAACTTATAGAATAATGTTTTATTAATTTTCCAAGTTTAAAATTTGAATGTCTTCTACTTTTTTTTTTGTGTACTACACAAATATGAGCTATATTATGATGACACAAGTAAACAATGGAGATCTATTTTAATGTTGAATAGATCTTCATTTTTTAATTTAATATCTTTGTGGTTTAATTAATCCCAAAATAATATTAAAAATGTTATAGTATTGTTTTAAGTTACAGTTTGTCGGGAAACTTTGTGCACTTAACTTCATAGAGTTACAAAGTGCTCACTTAATAACAAATAATATTTGTTGTAATTAATATTTATGACAGATTTCAGATTAACAAAGGAATTTATTAAAAAAATGGAAAAAGAAATCTTAATGAATGCACAGTTTCGACACAATTTTTTTTAAGCACATTTCATTGAATAATGTACATATTTATTATGTTTGAGATTTTTTGAATTCTGCAAAATTTCTTTTTCATCCAAACAAAAAAAAAAACAACTTCCAACTGTAGCTGGGCATCTGCCTGTAACTGCAAGCATAAATAAATTATTCATTGCCAAAATATTTATATTTTTGAGATTGCTTTGTTAAACACTATTTTACAGAAGTTTGGATTCATATGAATTCATACATTAAATACTGAAAATAAACAACTGCTAGGAATCAAATAAAAGATTTAGAGATCTCCTTTTAGGTTACATAATCAAAAAATAAGGATATTAATTGAAATTTCCACAATTATGGGCACTCCTACATTTTTTTTGAAGGACTATTCATTGATAAATTCTAAGAAACAGGATCAATTATGAGTAGATTCTTAAAAAATGGTACCATTTAAGTGCGTTTGACACCATAAAAATGCTTTTACATCAATTATTTGGCTTCTAAAGGCAATTAGACAAGACCTTATCAAAATAACCACATCACTCTTCTCTCTCCATCACTGTCATCTTCATGCCATTATTGCTGTAAAGTTCATCTCCATCTCCATGTTCTTGAAGATTCTCATTTTGTGTTGCCCTCTTGGTTTCTTCTCTACTGCATTTTTATGAAATGTATAATTATTACCTTTAATTATGCCCAATAAATTTTACCCTTCTTCGCCCAGTTTAAGAAAGCAATTGATTTTCAAATTTCATAGTATTATTTTAAATTATGGTATATCTGAAAACTTTGTGCTTTTGACTTCACTGGTTTACCAACATATGCAAATAATATTTATTATAATTATTATTTATGACAGTTTTCAGAATAACAAACGATTTTTAGAAAAAATGGTAAAAGAAATTTTCTTCATATCTCCTACACTTTTTTAAGAATTTTTTTATAAAATTTTTTTTCAACCCAGCTTGTTCTCTTTAATTTCCTCAAGATTCACATTTCTCATGCCTCATGGCTTGTCCTTTTCTGTTTTCCTGAGGCTCCAAGTCTTTAATCTGTGTGTTAATATACTTCACTCAAACATTTTAGTGAATATTTTCTTGACGTCTAAGCTTATATTATTTTTTATTATAAAATTTCTTTTATTTTGTAATGCTTTTTAGCTAGTGCTTTTCTTCTATTAATTTCTGCTCTACATTAATTTTTAATTAGTCATTATGCTCCCTACATAGCTTAACTTTTGAACATGGTACAAAATTATATTACGTTTTTTTTCTGTTTACTTTCTAGAATCACCATAAGGTATTACTTCTGACGATGATATGTATGAATATAAATTAAGTGTAGTGTTGTGGAGTCTCAGGTCGACCATTCCTGAGATGTGTGGTTAATTGAAACCCAACCACCAAAGAACACGATCTAGTATTCAAATCCGTATAAAAGTAACTGTCTTTATTAGGATTTGACTTTAGAATTCTTGACTTCGAAATCAGCTGATTAGCGATTGTGAATTCACCACTTGACCAACCTGATTGGTATGTTTTATATCAGTTCTCTTTCCTTTTCATTTAATTTTGTTTTTTGTTCTGTTTCTCGTCTTTTGTTTTGGTTCGTGTATTACTTTTAAAAATTACATTATCTGAAAGGGCTTTTATTTCATTATTTCACCAGATTTGAGCTTACTGTCAATAATTTTATTTTGTAGATGTCTTCTTAAAAAAGAGTATCACAACCAGGGTGTGTTAGTACCGAATGCGCCAGAGTACTGCTTTTTGGGAGAAATAAAAAATTGCCCTTTAACACAAAATCTATTTTAACGTAAACTGTGGTCAACATTTTATTTGACTATTAAGTATTCAGATATTTATAACAAAATAAGTCCATAAAAATCTAATTCATGAAATTTACAACAACATAAGTCTATAAAAATCTAATTCACGAAAAAAGATTGAACATTTGATAAGCAAAAGATAAGTTTTTCTTCTTATAAGTGTAAAAATTGAAATGAAAGTGCATTTTTCATATAATTATCATATAGCCAGCTGTCTATGGTTGTCAACCATATTCTTGTGGTCTGCTATAACAAAAAATCAAACATTCCAATACTGGAAAATTTACGAGGGCACTCCTGGTCACAATTAAGCAAGCACATTTGATAAAATGTAGATATAACCAGACGTTCTAAAAATAAACTGATTTAAGTTTTTCAAAATAAATCAAATTGCATTGTTAAGTTTTACTTTCCTGTTTAGATAATACTATAGAAGAGCTACAGCTCTAGAATATGTAAAATAAATTATTAGGGATGTAGGATGTAGGGAGTAACCGAAATGAAATGACTGGCACTAGATAGGGAATCTTGGAGAGCTGCATCAAACCAGTTAAATGACAGAAGACAAAACAAAAATTACCTCTAGAAGGGAAAGTATTATTACTTTATACTCAAGTTTGGGCATATCTTGATGTTTTGACACCTAAAGAACCCAAAAAACGGGATGAAAATTTTCCTGATGTTAATGTTCGTATGTATGCATGCATGTGTGCATGTTCGGTGTTGGCGTATAAATCACCTTATACCTCCAGAACTACTGAATCGATTTTGACCAAACTTGGCCAGATTACTTCTATATATGCGGTATTGATGCATTAAATTTTCAACTTAAAAAATCAATGGAATGAGGCTGTAGAGTAAGGTCACCCTCAGTTTTATCAAAATTTCTCCAAATTAGGGTCATATTTTTCTTAGGTGCATTTGTTAATGAAATGTTTTTTGCAAAATTGCACTCCCACCCCAAAAAAATTCTCTGAACTACTGCTATGTTGTGACATCACAGGTGAGCAGTAGAATTAAATAAATGAATAATATTAAAAAGTAACTCGGTTTGAGTGGGTCTTGAATTTGATAGTCTGGTTGCCTGATGCATTGAGCTTCATGATTACACCAATCTGCTGACCGTACAAATGGAATTTGTTGCGTGTAAGTTGTGAAATTATGTTAGTTTAGTTAGTGCCGACTGTCGCCACTGCGTTACACCTCTGCGAATTAAATTGTGGTATGTGCGCGTGCTTTAATTGGAATTATTGAATTGAATAAATGAAAAAATATATTTAAATAAAAATTATAAATTGTATAAGTCATGCATCAGAAACGATCTGCAGTTGTCAGCTTTTTTTTAATTATAACAATGATGTTATTCCAACAAATTTTTTCTGTAATCTTATAAAAAATTCATTTTTTATACGTATTTATTATCTTCGTTTAGTACTTTCATAAACATCTCTACTATCTCGGAGTGGTTTATTTTTAAAAAGTGATTGAAAATATTTAAAATACTACTAAAACTATCCATTCAGTGAAATAAAATTAATTATTCTGTTATTATTACAATCTGTTGATAATTAATGAAATTTAAATTGGTAAAATATTAATATATATTTTTAATATAAATTTCTATAATTAATTGTTTTATAAATCTGTTTTAAGTTCTATTAATCTGCTATCCGTAATAAATAAATTGTTTTATATATTTACCAATATATGAAGTAGACTACTCTGTGACTTTCTGAACGTATCGCAAAATGTTTCAACAGCTCAATTATAATCTAAATAATTATTCATAAAACTGGTCTTTCTGTTTTATTTTCGATAATTAGGATTGTATATATAATTTTAAATTATTAAAAAAATATAAAAAATATTTAATTTTTAATATTTAAAAATTAAAAGGAAATATAATTATTTAAAAGATCAGATATTTCATGTAACTCATAATGTGTATTTAAATTTTAATAATAATAGTATAATATAATGTATAATATTTTATTTACATGTAATATATATTTATATGAACATATACATATATACGTAAATGTGTACATGACAAACAAACATTTATACATTATTATTATTGTATATTTACATAATATTATAATAAAATTTATGATTTTTTTTATACATTTAGAAACGATTAAAGGTATACTGTTTTCTATTTACAGTACAATAATAAACTTATTTATAATTATTTATTACAACACAATTATATAATTAATTATTGCTAGTTATTATAATACGGTACATATATATAATAAATAATATTGCCAGATATTGTTATATTATAAATATTATGTACTTCAAAGAAAAAAAAATCTATTCGTTTACTACTTACCATTAATTTTTTTTTCTATTTACGCTGTGATGAATGTTTTTTTAATTTTTATTTTTATTGTTTATGAAGAACAGAAAGTTGAGCGAGGAATTGTGGGAAATATGATTTTTATTTAAAAAAAATATATTATTAAATATGTTTTTTATATATTTGTATATGTGGCATTAACTTGCTCTTTGTGACATAATTAATGAAAGGCTCATTTGATTGTCATAGTATTAGTCTGAAAATATTTTTTCATTTCTTCATATTTTTTTATAAATTAAAAAAAAACGAAAAGAATTTTCAAAATAGTTTAATCAATTGTAAGATCACTGTTTGGAAATCATTATTGGGTAATAATTGTAGTCATACGAACCTATATTAAAAAAAAAAATTTTACGTATCTGTATATTTATTTTTATGAATATAAAAAAACTGCCTGTAAAAAAACAACTTATAATATAATGAATTATTAGGAGAGGTTTTATTATATGCTTGTTGTTATTTGTAATGAATTACTTACTAATTTATTTAAACACTTTTTTCTTTTTAATAAAATTCTCCTTTTAAAAATTTTCATGAATGATTTTTTAAGCTATATTTATTTATTTTCATATTATTTCTTATTTTAATATGAATTAATTCATTTTTTATTTATTTATAATTAAATATATACATATATATTTAAATATATAAAAAGTATATATAAATATTTATATATTGTAATGTTGCTCTGTTCAAGGTTTCTATTATCATGTCGTGTGAACTAGCCAGGCAAGTAGTGTTTTTTTTTATCATCTTTGAAACAGACACCTAGTATTCAATTCATACTTGGATCTATTTAATTTGTAATATTTCACCAATTGAAATAAAATATATATATATTTTTTTTATTAATTTTTTTATTTATTAATAAATAAATATAAAAAATTTACCTTTTAAAGGATTATCATAGAAAGATTTTTTAACTTATATTTATCTATTTATTTTCATATAAAATCTTATTTTAATATGAATTAATTCTTTTTTTTTTTTTATTAATAATTAAATATGTTTATTGTAATGCTACTCTGTTCAAGGTTTTTACTATAGTTTCCCTTGAACTATACAGGCAATTAGTGTTTTTTTTTTAATCTTTGAAACAGCACACCTAGTATTCAATCCAGACTTTTTATTTTTTAATTTTTTTATTTAGAGTCGCATCGACAGTTACAATCATTAGCGACTAAAGTACTACATGATCATAAATAACAAAAATAAACAATAAAGAAACAGGAACAATAAAGAATAATCCAATAATAACAATCCAGACTAGGATCTATTTAATTTGTAGTAATTCACAAATTGAAATAAAATATGTTTTTTTATTTTTATTAACGTATCAATGCATCTGTTGAATTTTGAAAGTGAGTTAAATTTTTTCAGAATCTATTAATTTGATATAAAATTAGTATATAAATTTATAAAATAATTCTTTATCTGTGATTATCTAATGGTTGATTATCTAATGATTTAAACTTGTCTATGGCAACTTAAGGTTTGATATTCTATTAAGCATTTAATTTTTGACTTTAAAAGATATATATATATATATATATATATATATATATATATATATATATATGGTTGGTGCATAACAAAAATTGTTATGTGCAACCTTTTAAGAGATAAGTCAATTCTGAAAACTCAAAGAAAAATTCTTAACATAAACATTCTATACCAGGGTTAACAAAGAAAGTTTGCAGGTAAATGAAAGTAAGCAAAAAATATTTATTTTCATTTACAACAAAATTTTTAATTTTTACAGTATTATTTAAAAATTATATCTTTGCAGTAATAATACATTTTCTACGTTTATATTTTTATGATATATAGATAAAAACTTATTAATTTTATTACATTTTTTTTCTTTGAAAATACATTTTATAAAAATTAATTTATTGGTAACCCTCAATATAATTTATTTATACGAAGGATTAACATTTAAATAATTAAATTTATGGTTTTATTGTATAATTTCAATTAAAATTTTGCATTATTTGAACATTTTTTTCTTTTGATTATCCAAGGGGGGCTCAGTGTATGTTACCTTAGATAAACAGAGATATAATGTTTATGTATTGAATCGTATCCAGCAGGTTTTCCAATGGGAATATTATTTCAGAGGTATAAATTGAAACCCTTATTAGCATAGTTGTTTATTCATAGAACGCAATCAGTCGATAAACAATAACCGATTAATCTATCGTAATTTACCATTAGCTTTATAAGGAGTTATTTTACAACTCGAAAATAAATTCCACTACTGAATAGTTTTTAAAAAAAAATAACACAAATTTAAATTGAAACCTCCGTAATTTGAATATATATTCAAAAAATATTTTGTTAAAGTGAATATTTGTATAAAATTTATGAATAATTAATATTGCCTTGAGAGAAGTACGTTTTTTTTTTGTTTAGCCTCTGGAACCACTGCAAGGTATTACTTCAGAGGATGATGTGAATGAAGTGTAATCTTGTATAGTTTCAGGTCGACCATTATGGAGATGTGTGGTTAATTGAAATCCAACCACCAAAGAACACCGGTATCGATGATCTAGTATTTAAACTCATATAAAAGTAACTGACTTTACTAGGGTTTGAACCTTAGAACTCTTGACATTGAAATCAGCTGATTTGCAAAGACAAGTTCACCACTAGACGAACCTGGTAGGTTGAGAGAAATACGTAATATAATTTATTCATTGGTATTCAAATTAAAACTTAAACCAAATTAAATTAGAATTTATAGAATTCCTAAAGAAATCAAACGCTTTTATTAAAATGTGTATATATATACATATATATACACGTGTATATATATATATATATATATATATATATATATATACACGAGGTGCGACAATAAAGTAATGAGACTGATTTTCCTTTGCAAGATATGGCATATGGCAACCCTGCAGCTTGCGTAGGCACACCATCTTTGACCTTGGTCTATAAGCTACTTCTAGTCCAAGCGGCACATTGATGCAACTGCTCAGTCGTGAGTTGTGCTGTAATAAGTGAACACGTGTTGTGTCTCTCGTCATATAAATGAAACTGCAAAATATTGCGCAACGGTATGCCATTTCTTTTTGCGTTAAATCGGGTGAAAACACGACGACAACCTATGTGGTAAGCTTCAGAAGTCTTTTGGAGAGGAGGTTATGTCAAGAGCTCAAGTTTTTCGGTGGCATAAAATTTTTAGTGAAGGCAGAACGAATGTTGAAGATGAACATTGAATTGAAGACATTTTGAAATTAGTTATCAGTATTTTCTTAAGTAGAATTTTCAGGAAACTTCAAATAGAGTGTATATAATCAGTTACATTTTTAAGGGGTCATTTCATAACTTTTACGTAACAAACGCTATTAATTAGACCATTCCTGGAAACTGTACTGGAGAAAGTGCTGATAAAATTTCCAAAAATTCTTTTCAAAAATATTTACATGAATTTTTGAAAATAGATCTTTTATAATTTTCATAAATTTTAAAGATTTATCTCAGGTGAATAATTGTAACCCACTGGGTTAGTCTAGTGCTGAACTCGTCATCACAAATAGTTGATTTCGAAGTCCAGTTCTAAGGTTCAAATAAAATTACTTACTTATAAACAGATTTGAATACTTGATTGTGGATACCAGTATTCTTTGGTGGTTGGGTTTCCAATTAAACTCACATCTCAGGAATGGTTGGACTGAGAGGTACACTTCATTTATGTTCGAACATATCATCTCTGAAGTAATACCTTAGGTGTTTCCGAAGGCTGCTCTAGGATCTGGATAATTAATTACAATTTTTCTAAATCATTTTATACTCTTATATTTGTATACACTTAAACAATTTTTTCTTTTTATTTATAAAAAAAAATAATTTTTAAGAAATTATAGAATTGTTACTTTTGTGTAGTAGAATGATTGTAGCTGGTCCATGTAGCTTTGCAAAAGTTGTGAATATATCTTTAATTAAAATTATATCTTAAGGCCTAATAAAATATTGATAGAGAAATTTTTTTCCTACATTGGATGCTTAGAGGAAAGTGAAAAAAAGCAGGTATAACAACATTACTCTTTGTGTTATATAAAGCTGAGTAATTGTATGTAGAATAAATTCTATTTGAAAATTTATTTTTAAAATATATACATATATTTCTGCTAAGGTCATCTTAATTTTTATGTTGACTACATTTTTAGCTACATTATAATTCAATCATATGTTGATACGTGTCAGATCCACTTTCAAAAGTCAGAGAACAACGATCCACTTTCAAAAGTCAGAGAACAGCAAGTTCACGTCAACATGTAATTTAATTAACGAAGCTTAGATTATTGTACTCAATATAAAAAAAAATAAAAGTAATGAAATTGGATAGAAAGAAGAGTAATTAGAAATCATGTGCCAAAATAAAGGGAAATTTATTATACTGGAAGGTAGGGAAATTTATTATTTTGGTGGTAATACTCAAAGAAAGATTGAAGTAACAAAGAGATCAAGTAAAAACTAACACAATCAAGTTGAGCTTATATGAAAAAGAGCCTACTTGTATCAAATAGATCTAAGAATTACAAAGATATTCTGAGAATATTTTTGTGTCATTTTCCACAATACCGTAGAGATAAATGGAAAATCTTAAAAAGAAAAGGCATTTAACCTGTTGTTTTAGTCTAGTGGTTAAATTTGTCATGGCAAAATCAGCTGATTTTTGAAGCTGAGAATTCTGAGGTTCAAATCTTTATAAAGGCAGTTAATTTTTATGGATTTGAATACTAGACCTTGGATTACTGGTGTTCTTTGGTAGTTGGTTTCAATTAACCACACATCTCAGGAATGGTCGATTTCTATACAAGGCAACACTTAATTTCTATTCATATATATCATCCTGATTTATCCTCTGAAGTATATCTTACAGTGATTCCGGAGGTTAAACAGAAAAAGAGAACTATAAACTAGACTAAGAGTATATAAAATTTCTAACTAAAGATGTACAATGTATTTAAAAAAGGTCTTTTTTTAATTTTTCTAATGTATACGTTGCAATCTGTTCAACTTTCTTTTTCCTGTTTAGCCTACGGTAAAATTACCTTCAGGTAATGCTTCAGAGGATGAATGAGGATGGTATGTATGAGTGTAAATGAAGTGTAGTCTTTTACAGTCTCAGTTTGACTATTCCTGAGATATGTGGTTAATTGAAATCCAACCATCAAAGAACACTAGTATCTGTGTAAAATTATCAGAGTTGATAATTATCAGAGTTGAGTACTAGGATTTGAACGCTGGAAAGCTTTGAACGCTTCCAAATCAGCTGATTTGGGAAGTCGTGTTCATCACTAGACCAACCCAGTGGGTTAATATGTTCAACTTTTTATCCCCCCTACCTCCCTAACTCCCAGAACAGACCCCCGATTAAGCGTGAACACGGTTCCGGGGGGGTGCCTTTGCTTCTAGTCGCCAGACAAGGGAAACACCAGGCCTGGCTATGCTGTTCCTGGCCTCCATCACCCAGCAACTGGGACACGGTCCTTTGTGCTGGGCCTCTAACGGGGATGGCCCTGTTGAGACTCCGTCTTTTAGCTCAGGGGCTCGAGAGTCCCCAATCAACTTGTAAACAATAAACCCTGTGGCCCAATGAGATAAAGATTATATATACATCATGTAAATGAGGTATTATCTTGTATAGAGTAAGGCTGATCATTCCTGAAATGTATGAATTTAATCTCAACTGCCAAAGTACACTGTCTAGTGTTGAAATCTGTATAAAAGTAACTAACCTTTACTATGATTTGAACCTCAAACCTTCGACAGAAAATCTGATTTGTGACAACGATTTATCGTTAAACCAAGCCGGTGGATTTTAAATATGTTAATGTTTCAAAACTTAAGATGAAAAAAAGAATTGGAGAATAAAATCATATTAGTCAAACGATTGAATCTTAATCTGATGAAAGAAAACAGTTTTTTCGTATGATGTTATTATTTAATTGTAGTAATGTAATAATATGTTTTAAAAGATATGTTTAATTAAAATTTACAAATTAAAAATGTTTTTAATTGAATACTTTTCTTAAAATTAACCTGGGTTTCAAATTAATGAGGTTTCATTGTAATTATAAAATATTTCCATAAAATTTAATTAAGTTGATATTTATTTTATTTAAAATAATAAAATCTGACAATATTACTATTTGTAATTATATAAACATTAACTTACATATATGCTATTATTAAATAAATGACTTCATAATTTTTCTTTATATTTATTTTAATTTAAAAAAAAGCTAAAAGTGATTAATTAGTTTGACAAAATATAGTTTAACTAAAAAAATCTTGCTTCTTTTCATTTCGTAAAAGAAAGCATATTTTTATGTATTTCATTGATGAATCTTTGTTTTATAAAAATTTGATATATCTATACGCTTAAAAAAAAATTTAATATAATCTCTATTTTAAACAAATAATGCAATCACATGTGATTATACTGTAGAGGACCTACATAATATGTAGGTCCTCTACAGTATTTCTATCTCCATTCCCAGCTAAACTTTTAAGATCTTTAATGCTGATCTTTGTGGTGGAGTGGTAGCATCTCAGCCTTTTAGGTCCTGGGTTTGAATCCTGGTCAGACGTGGCATTTTTCATATGCTACAAATTTCCATTTCTAATAGGGCAAAATGATCAAAGCAGTTGATGCCTGTCATCTCAAGGAAAGGAAAAAACTTTGTTTCTCCTATTTGGTTTTAGATCTTCCATAATTTTTTATATTTTTACAACTTTATTTAAAATTAATATTTCTGAAATATTACATAACAAAATTGATTAATAATATAAATTTTTCCTCTATATTTTTTTACACTAGTACCAATCTAACCTTATCTAAATTATGCTCAATGCCAGATTGGATTGTTTTCAGATTCTGGACAACCAACTTCTAAACCAATCAACGAGTCATTACCTAATTTACTATTAGTTATAAATCTATATGCAAAAGATTTTTTTTTTTTTTAATTGCAGTATAGTTGCTTGAAGATTAAAAATAAATATCTATTTAATTTCATTAGGACATATTTTAAAATCTTTCTATGAATCTCATCTTGAAATACAACTCTTTTATAAACTAAAAAAATGTTAACCGAAATTTTTAGCTAATTTTACAAAAAATATTAGATGAAGTATACCTCCTTTTGGTGGACCTGTTTGACTGGCTGGTGTTTATTTTTTAGGAAGGAGGTAATTACTACTTCTGTATTACATGTACTATGTAATAATTTTATAAAACATGGCTCGTTGTTATAATTATACAATAAATAATTAAAATATTAAACCCACTTACCAACAAATTTTTTTATGCATTCAAGCACTTTCGGAAATGAATTCCATTTTAATGAACCTAAATTTTTTAAAATTATTTTTAATAAAACTAAAACTTACATTATTACTTATAACAACAAAGTGTGTAAATATTTAACAGTGGTCGTCATGTGCTTAAAATTGTGTCGACTTAATGTCCTGTCGTTATGAATGTCTCCATCATTATCACGGTGGAGACACGAAATAACAGTGGAGAGATTCATAATCATAGGACGTTAAGTCAGCACAGTTTTAAGCACATTATGACCGTTGATATATTTACACACTTTACATAACGATTTTACTTATGACAACAAAGTTTTAGTTTTATTAAGAATAATATAAAAAGTTTTAAGTTCCTGAAGATGGAATTCGTTTCCGAAAGCACTTGAACGCATAAAAAGATTTGATATTTTAATTATTTATTATATATAGTTGTCTAATGTTCTTAAAATTGTAAAAGACAGTGCATGCAAATTTAGTCTTGCACATTTATACACTGCAAATTTTTATGTCAATGGAGTGCAGGAAATACCACAATTGTTCATAAATGTATTTTTTTTTAGATATCTTTTAAAAGAAAAACATTAAACAAAAGCGATTTCATTTTTTTATTGCTTTTTGTGCGACAACTCATTTCATTGAATGAGGTTGAGAAATTTGAACCTTTGAGATATTTAAAAAAAATTATGTAACTGATTTTAAATTGAAATGATTTCTCTCATATTCAGGTGAATTTTATAAAAATTTAACCTAGATGAATCAATTTAACCTAACTTTTGCTGTAAATCACATTTCGATGCTCGGATTCAGGTAAATTTTATTAACTGTTCTGTTTTTGAATTAAACTATACATTACAGATATCAAAATTCATTATCTTTTTATAGAAATATCCATTTTCTGATTAATTTTTCTCATGTAGATATTTGGGAATTGGAAAGTTTTTACGGCTGGTTGATTTTCCTCATGGTGTTATATAAAAAATGCCATTTTTCCCAGGATATGAAAGATGATGATATAAAACACTTCATTTAAAATGTGTCTTAGGTAATAAAAGATACTATTTAAAATTTTAAACAATAATTTAATGTGTATTACTACATCAGACTTATTCAATAAATAATTAAATCTTAATATGCTGATTAATAATTCTATTTATTATTTTAATACACACATATATAATTATACATTAAAATAAATGAAGTCATTTATTCATTTGTTACACACAAACATATAATAATTATTTTAATCATTTATTTTTATTAGATCTTAACATCAATAAAAGATAATAAAATAGGAAAACATGGACCCATAAATTCATAGAATTTTATTTTTCATCGGGAAGTTAAAAATCATTAACAAATATTATAATACATACACACAACAATAAAATTATAATTATTATTAAACTATGTATGTTTATAGTCTCTTAATAACGTGGTCATTTTATTGATTTATTAACTAATTTATAATACATATAATAAACATTCATGCATATACAAACATACTTATTGTAATACAGTTGTACCAACATAAATATGTAGATTTAAAAAACCTATTTATTTATTGAATATTGTATTACATGTGATTATTATTATTCCATAATTTAGTTTATGGCACCATATTATTTAAAATACATTTATTATAAGATACAATCAATATTAATAGTACTTTTGTTTTTATATATATATTGTACATTTAACATTTTTATACATATCATTGACATATAAAATCTATCACATTAAAAAAAAGTTGCTCACGATTATAAAAAATATGGTACAACCTCTTCATCAATTTCTTTTATTATTAGATAGTATTTATCTGCCAGCAAATTATTACCATCTTTGTGTTTAAGATACTTGATGAATAAGTTGTAATATAATCAATTCAAAATGAATTATTTAAAACAAAATCTATCTATACAAATATGGAATTAAAAATAAAAAGTAAAATATGATTTGTTTATTGAAAACTTTACCTTTATGTTTTACACAATTCAAACCTTTTTTTACTAACCGAACCTAACGTAAATTTTTTTTTGTATTTAAACTTTATTTTTTGAAAATATTTTTTAAACGAATGGTACATCTAAATGTTAGAATTATTTAAGAATTAATATTTTATCATGTGATGATACATTTTTTTTTCATAAATAATAATTTTAATTCAAATAGTAATTTTTTAGTTGCCTAATAATAAGAATAGCTTTTAGAAAGAGAAATCAACTGTTGAAGATAATTATGGAAAAAACAGAATAAATCTAATTTTGAAATTAAAATCAAATTTTCAAACTTTTATGAAATGGATTAATAGAGAAATGTGATTAACACATTTAAGGAATGTGTTATTACTAAAAGGATAACACTTCATTTAATGAACACTTAGAGTTAAGTACTTCTATTAAGTATTTGTTTATAGGTTGTATATACAGTACTTAAAAGTAATACTGTAATATATATTGATTTAGAAGTATTTAGGACTGAAAATATATTTCAGCAACCTCAGAAAGTGTTAGTGAGTTTATAAATTTAAAAAAATGTGGGTGGTCAGATAATTTTTTTTTTTGTACCCATAAGTATAATTCATGCCGATTGATTTTAGTTAAAAAAAAATTATGTTTGTGTACTAATACCTTCCAGACATCTCTTTGGTTTTTTAATGTTTTTTTGACTTAGGGTGTTGTGAAAATATTTGACATCAATGTTTGACAACATGTTTGACATCAATATTTGTGAAAATACTGACATCAGAATTTTGGATCGATCTATATACTTTCCCTTCATATAGCTGCTATATAGAAGCAATAAAGCTGTAACTGGAAGAGTAATAAATAAAAACAGTAGTTTATTCCTAATAATTCATAATATCGACCTCCATCAAAAAAATATTTTTACATAATACATTTTATACACAGTCTGTTCAATGGAAAAGTTGACTGAAGCAAAATAAAATTTAAAACATGATTTATTTTTAATTTTATTCAAAATAGACTACTTGTGAGTCAATACAATGCTGGAAATGATTATAAAATTGTTTAAAACCCTTCTGATACTCATTTGTAGAAATCGCCTTCAAAACCACAGTCGAAGCCTTCTGGATATCTGAAATCTTGTCGAAACGCCTTCCTTTCATCGCCAGTTTCAGTTTTGGGAATAGTCAGAAGTCACATGGAGCCAAATCAGGTGAATATGTAGGATGATCCAAGCACCACAAATTTTTTTTTAGCTAAAAAATCATGGTGCACTTAAAAATCCTGCACTTGTGTGCCAGTGCATTGTTGTGCAACAAAGAACATGTCCCTTGCTTCTGGTATTTGGGTTGAACTCAAAGAATCCTGGCTCGTAAACAATTCATAATGCTGAAGTAATAGTTGCCATTCATCGTTTGACCTTCTGGTACAAATTCTTGATAGATAATTCCTTTGGAATCAAAGAAAACGGTGAGCAAAGTCTTGATTTGGCTCTTCTGAATTCATACTTTTTTCGGTTTTAGTTCTGGACTCTTCCATTCTGAACTCTGACACTTTGTGAATGACTCATACTAAAAGCACCGTGTTTCATTGTCAGTTTTGAAGTCTGGATCCATATCGGCCATTCTTTTCATATCTTTGCAGTGCTCTCTCTGCAATCTTTTTGATCGACAGTAAGTGAATGCGGTACAAAGCGAGCACAGACCTTTCGATTTTATAAATTTTCTTTTAAAATAAGATGGACAATGGATTTTTGAATACCAGTGAGCTCTTTGATGGGTATCACAGGCACACAACAGTCATTTCAAAGAATTTCATCCAGTTTTTGAACGTTTTCTTTAGTTTGAATTGTTACTGATGTACCTGGCAGTGGATCATCTTCAGTGATCTTTCTACTATCATGAAATCTTGCAAACCACTTGAAAATGTTCTTATGGCGCATTGCCTGTCAACCATAAACAGTCTGAATCATTCCAAAAATTTCTATAGCATTTTTATGTAACTTATAACAAAATTTAATGTTAGTTGTTCCATTGTTGTTTTTTTGACCGACACTCGAAATGTAATGTCACATGTTACCGTCATTACAACCAAACAAAAGATGCTAACCCTTTAAGATTTTCTGTGGTAAAAAATTCAAATATCTCATCATATAACGAACATATTCATTCATAGATGGCGCTGCTAGTTACACGAAGAATCAGTTAGTCGCCTTTTCCAAAAAGATCAAATCTAAAACGAGTTGATATGTAATACATGAATAAAAAAGGAACTGCTTGAGAATTTGTCCGGACGGTTCAAGGAAAACAATCGTGAAACCTTGATCAAAGCAGCATCACAAAATATATAATTAAATTATAAGATAACGAAAAATAGATGCGGTTTAAAATTGATCATAATTATTTAAAAATATAAGCAAATAAAATAATATTGAATTCATAAAAAAATATTAAATATATATATAAAAAAGTTAAAAAATAATAATTCATAATTTAGTAATCTTTAATAAAAATCTTTTTCCATGGGTTTATGTATGTTGTTGTGATGCTGAAAATTCAGAGGTTTTTAAATGTTTAATTACTGTTATTTATTAATTTGTTGACTATGTAATATTATTTGTATAAAAGAATATCCTTTCACTGCATTTAAAAAACTTAGTAGTAAGATTTTTGTGAATTGTTCAGTATTTATTAAACTATACTTTTATACTTTTGTTTAATGAATTGGTTTTCTGGTTTGGTAGAGTGGATATTGTTATTTTTTAAGAATAAATATAGATTTATTTGAAGGATCAAGAGAAATATTATATAAATAATTTTTTTTAATGGTTTTTTAAACACTATATTTTTTGATATAATAAAAATACAGTAATTTTTCTCTTTTTTTGGTATTTTGTTGTGCAAAAAATACCAAAAAAAGAGAAAAGTTTCTTTTCAAAAAAGTTTCAAAAAAGAAACTCTGCTGTTAGATTTAGCTTGTAAATAATTTGTATAGGTCAGTTGAAACTTGATTTTACTTTACATAAATTATTTTATTTTTATTAATTTCAATCTTACCATTCCACAAAATATTGGACAAAAGGCTTCGTTTGTTATAGGTAATATCAAGCTATTTATTTTGTTTGCTTACTTCTTTGCCTTTGTTCAAAGAAGAAACTTATTTCAACCTATGATAAAAGAAGCTTTTAGTCCAAAACGAGATATTTTGTAGGAAGGAACAAAACTAGTCTATTGAAATAAAGTAATTTGTATAAATAAAAACAGGTTTTCATTAATATTTACATGTGTGTGAAAATCAGAAAACCATGTATAGTGTCTAATTAAAAAAAAAATATATATATATATATGTGCTTACTTGTATAAAAAAAATTGAACCTTTATGAATGAATTTTGTTATTTAAGCAAAAAAACCATTAATACAATGTATATATATATGCACACACACATATATTATATTACAAACACAAGGTTAATGCTTAGAACAGTCACCTAATTAAATAATATTTATGATTAATAAATAATATAATCTTGCTTTAGATAGCTAAAATTGAAGAGATTAATGCTTCTATAAAATCTAAACTAGTTGAACTTTTTGTTTTGATTACTCCACCTTTTTAATCATTTATTTATTTAAATGTTAGGTTTTACACAAAAACTCTTTCTATACCTAACTTCAGTTACATTATGCACTCAGATCATTATTTGATTGAACCTTAAACACAAAAAATACTATTCTTATACCAACAAAACAAGTGTTGATCGCAACTGCAATTCTGTCATACAATTCAATTTACCCTTAAGTCCTGTTGATTAACTTGAAAAATCAGTTATCCGTAATTGATAAGATCTCACTTGTTCTTTAAGTTCAGATTAACAGTAAGTTATTTTTAGGTCCTGTTTTTATTTATATTATTCCATCTGGTTTACGTTGATTAAAAGCAGAACCTGTATGAGCAGATCATCATCACCTTCCTGATCCTTTATTCTTTTTTCACTGAATTGGAATCGGCTCATGTCATTCTAATTCTTTATTTATTATTTTACTGTTTATTTTCTGGCAATCAACAGATTACTTTTATTGCAGTTGAATAGTGAATCAATCCTTCATGACCGTGGAACTGTTCAAGAATTCTGTTTTCTAACCTGAGTTGTAAAAAAATCTAAACTAATGGCTGAGGAGCTTGCTGGGTAAATTTAGGTTTTTTATTCTTCATGAAGGGTAGTCTATAATGTTCAATATTCAGACTTTATTTAATCTCATTTGATTTTGCTACTGGAAAAATTTAACAAAATTTAAAGTGAAACTTATAATTTGTTTAACCTCATTCTAAATTAATTTCTGCAATACAATTTTAACTAATAAAGGAAATAGATTATTATTTTCCAGAAATGCATTATATAATCTTCAATAAAATTTAACGACCATCATATTAATAATTAAACTTGCTTAGTCCTCATGTTAATTTTTTGTTTAAATTTTTGTTAAAAATGTTTGTTGTTTGCCTAAAAACCATTCTGCTCCTTCAGTTCCTGGATCTGACCTTCAATATGCTGTTTTAATACCCGCCCGTACAATCTACCCACAGAATTTGTCACAGTGATAGCTGTAATTTATACACTCCAATTTATTATCTTTTTTAATTACGTTGTATTTCCTAACTTCCATTCATGTGAATGTCATCACCCTTAAGACAAACAGTGAACAAATCAGCAATTGCTGCCAGCACCACTAGTGGAACATTCTTAATCAGGTCATTGAGTATCCTTACAGGCCTGGTGACCTATTGTTTTTCATACCCCTCAAAGCATTTTTCACTTCCTACAATGATATACTAATGGAACTAGATTCTACCATTTCTGAGGTGTAATCTATTTCTCTAAATTTATCCCTATTCCCCGACAATTGCTGTTGGTAATATGTTTTCCACATGTCAAGTTTCTATCGTTAAATTCTATTTGACATCAATTTTCATGAAATTCAACACCCTTCACACCTCTGTTGATTGGGAGCTTCCCAACAAATCCTTTTTTTTTTATTACATGTTCTTTCCCAAAACCATTTTTAATCCTTTTAATTGCATTTTTATTTTTATAGTTACATCTTAGATAAGTTTTGCTATCTTCAAGGTCCACAGAGAGCAATCGCTTTTGATAAGTTCTCTTCTGTTGTTCTACCAAGTTCTACTGATTCTTCAGACCACCAATAATCGTTTTTCTTCCGCTCATTTTTAACTTTTTCCACCCCACTACTTCTTTGGTGGTGCTATGAATAATATCCTTTTTCTTTCCATACTGCTGCTCTGTATCACCCCACTGGAAAGATTTCATTTTCTCTGCTACGTATAACTTGTATAAGAAGATTAGAATCATCCCTCAAAGAATCCAGATTGTACTTAATATCATCTCGCAAATTTCCCCTCCAAACTGTGATGGCATCCTTTTGATTTACATATTTACACCTAGATTTCATCGTAGATGTTACCAGAGAATGATCCGATCTACATATAGCACCTGTAAAAACTCTTGACATCCTGTCCATCTATCTTTGAGTTCTGTTTCATCAAAATGTAATCTGTTATAGATTTTAAACCATTTGTAGGCTGATGCCTTATGGATATTTTTATGTTCAAAGAAACCATTCTGTATTCTCAAGTCGAATTGTTCACAAACTTTAGTCAATATCTTTCCATTATCATATATTATATTTTTACGATACTGACCAGCTATCATCTAATCACCAATCTTTTTACCCACCCTTCCATTAAAATCCCCCACGAGCAACAATTCTCTTTGACATCCCAACTTGAATAATATCAATATCAGATTATAATAAAAACATTTTTTTTTATACCTGCATTTGCACAGTCATTTGGTGCATTACACATGAATTATTAAAATTTGATGACCTGATATTTCCAAATCAACCGTTACAAGGCGTTCATTTATAGTTGTCCAGTTTTTAATAGAACTTATACATTTTTTGTGAACAGCATGCTCCCATAATTGTTTTATTTTGTAATAAATATAATGAAGTTAAAAGATTAGATAGAATACAAAGGAATGAAGATTGGCATTAAACCAGTCAAATGATTCTTCAATATATATATATATATATATGTACACTGAACATATCTGCAATATTAAATCATGAGTGTAAAATTTTGTTTTATAAAACATCTAAAATTTATATCTAATAAAATCTCTTAATAATATTATTGTTTATTACAGATTAATCTTGAAATTTGTATTTGAGATGTAACTGCAATAAATAATGTTAATTCAGAAATATAGTACGTATGTTTGTAATTTATTCAAATATTAATGGAATTATCATGCTTATTGGTATGTCAGTTACTGTATGACTGTCAGTTACTTTATTGCATATGAGCTGCGCTGTCTGAACGCCTATTTATAATGAATTTAAACCATTCATTGTTATTCACAAATCTAGTTTATCAGTTCAATATTTTAATTGATTGTAGGCAAATTTACATATTTTTAAACTAAAAAAAAAATTACCACGTTAAATTTTACTAGAATTTATAGAGCTTATATTTTAACCCTTTTTTTAGTATAATAAAATTGGAAATTATTGATTTTATTGTTATTCTTAAGATCTTAATTTTGTATTTATTCATTAGAAGAGAAAATGAGAAAATAAATTTTCTCAGAGATAAAAATATTTCTCCCTCAAGTTACTCAAAACAATTGGTGTTTTCTTAGTTTTATTTTTTCGTTCGACCTGTCTTCTTCATAAAAATGTTAAAAGTGAAGAGTATTTAAAATTTATAGAAAAATATTTTTTTTCAATCAACTTTGCTTAAAAAAAATTAATTCTTAAAAAATTGTATTAATAATATGATCATTAGCCATTAAAAATAATGAAAAAATGTAAAAATTAGTGTTCTTAACTTCAGAAATTTACAGAATTAGTTCATCAAATCTGAGTTTGGCTGCTGGTATTTTATTTTATGTAATACCCTTTTTAATTATCGGTTTGTAACTCTCTGAGACATTACAGGTATTACAAAATCTTTTACGTTGATACAGAAAATTAGACTAATTAAAATTTTTTTATAAAGTAATATTATTTTTTTTTAGATTAAATACTAGTTAATTTTTTAATCAAAAAATTTATTTCATTTAGTTTTATCATTATTATTTTTGCTTAGAAACTAGAAAAAACGATTAATAAATGCTATTAAAATGAATATCATTAATTAATATTTACTTATCCTTCACGGCATATTGGTAAAAGTTGTTTTTTATCCTAAAAATTCTGGGTTCGAATCCCAAATTTAGTATTTTTCATATGTTCAAAAAATTAATTTCTCATAAAAAAAAAAAGCTGTTAGATAGCTATAATTATTAGGTGTAACTACATGTTACAAAAGTACATAAATAATTGGCATGACATATTAGCTTAGATTAGTTTGAGTTATAAGTTAGGTTAGTATAGTTAGTGTAATAAAAGGAAATAGAAATTTAACTAAAAGTATGAATTCATAATTTTAAAAATATCAGGGTCAGTATAAACATAAAGTTAAATTTATAACTATGTATATAAAGAATTTTATTACTTATAAAAAAAATGAAATATGTTTTTCTAGTCGAATAATTTTTATAACTGCATATGATTTAAAAAAGGATGAGTTTGCTATGGTTTTTCCTTTGAACAATAGGTATTAGAATTTATTACTGCCCAACCCCCTGTTTTGCTTTTAAAAGCTTACCAAATTGGTCTCATTAATTATTCTTTTATTTTTTTTGCTCGGAGAGGTAGAAAAAAAATGTAACACTTAAATGGCAAAGGCTAATGTTTAAAAAAAGTCATGATTTGTTTATATATTAACAACTGTTTGTTGTTATATATATATATATACATATATATATATATATATATATACCATTATGAATTTTTTATGTAATTTTCCATTCATCCATTTTAATTATTTTAGAATTTATAATAATTCTGCGATTAAGTACTTACATAAGTTTTTCTCCAAGCATGTATCCTTATATTTAAAAATAGAATTGTGTTATAGTTAATTATAAAATAAAAGTTTGATTAGATTACTTTTAAGTTTACAAATTTTGAAAAATGTTTATTTTAGGTATTCCTTTTTTATCTACTGTAGAAAAAAATAATTACAACTAATATTTTTGGCAAAAATTCTTAATAAAATTATTACAATTTGTGATAAAATATCTGATCATATCCGAAGTACTGTTAACACTATTTTATCCAATGTTTTGTCATTTGTCGTCTGGAAGAACTGGTTTGTTACAAGTGGTTTTAACTGTAGATATTATTTGAATCTTACTGAACTCAGTTTCTTTAACTTTCCTTTATTTTCAAGATGCTATTCTCTGAATTTTATCCTGGTTGTTATAAAATCATCTTTTTTTTCTTTTTCCTGTTTAGCCTCCGGTAACTACAGTTTAGATAATACTTCCGAGGATGAATGAGGATGATATGCATGAGTGTAAATGAAGTGTAGTCTTGTACATTCTCAGTTCGACCATTCCTGAGATGTTTCGTTAATTGAAACCCAACCACCAAAGAACACCGGTATCCACGATCTAGTATTCAAATTCGTTTAAAAATAACTGGCTTTACTAGGACTTGAACACTGGAACTCTCGACTTCCAAATCAGCTGATTTGGGAAGACGTGTTCACCACTAGACCAATCTGTAAATAAGTTTCCATCATGAATACACGTTCTTCAAATAAAATTCGAACTTTTTACTTTCTTTAATCCAACTTGTCTTCGAGTATTTTGTTCAGAATTAAATTATCTACAACTTTGTTTAAAAGTTTCATGTGTTTATTGTCCATTAACAATGTTATTGTACGTCAAACATAAAAAACACGGTTTTTTACTCCAATTTATTCAGATATCTCAAAAACTATTCCACATACGGTTCTGAAACGTATTTTATTCAATTTTCTGCACAAAAGCTATAAGAAATGACTATTTCTGCTCCTTAACTAACGTCCTTCTTTCTTTTTCCTGTTTAGCCTCCGGTAATTACCTTTCAGATAATACTTCAGAGGATGAATGAAGATGATATGTATGAGTGTAAATGAAGTGTAGTCTTGTACAGTCTCAGTTCGACTATTTCTGAGATGTGTGGTTAATTGAAACCCAAGCACCAAAGAACACCGATATCCACGATATAGTATTCAAAAATCCGTGTAAAAATAACTGGCTTTACTAGGATTTGAACGCTGGAACTCTCGACTTCCAAATCAGCTGATTTGGGAAGACGCGTTTACCAGTAGACCAACCGGGTGGGTGTTATAAAATCATCTGGTTTTGACGAAGCTATCACACAATCAGAAGCAGTCCTTCAGTGGTTTGATTTTCCCGTTCTCTTATCAATGGAGTTTTGGTTGAACAACTTGTTACCTTTTGGTATCAGCAAGGTTGCCGTAAATTTTGGTCCTTTATGTCTGTGAAACTACTTTGTTTTCCGTTAGAGGTTGCAAGAAAAAACCAGATTAGTGGTTGAGGTGATTATTTTTAAATAAAGCCAAACTTTCTATTCCTGTTCTTAATGAATCAATCAATTAAGGGTACATTAATATTTTTATCAGTAAAAAATAGTTTGAAAATTATTTTTAAATAATATTTTACAATTAAAAAGCCCTCCAAAATGTTTGGTCCAGAGCTATTTCTATAATTATAATAATTTCTCTTCCTAGAAAAACTGTATGAAGGACCTGCCCAAAATTATATTATTAATAATATTTACCTAACAAGTTATTGTTTATAAATTTTCAGT
Organism: Lycorma delicatula; assembly: GCF_047948215.1. Taxonomy (NCBI): domain Eukaryota; kingdom Metazoa; phylum Arthropoda; class Insecta; order Hemiptera; family Fulgoridae; genus Lycorma; species Lycorma delicatula. Next base: position 27,194,707 of record NC_134467.1, read on the forward strand.
GTAAATATAGATATTCTTTTTAACAAAATTTAATAAAATTTTTAAATTATATCACATAGATAAAGATTTCTGTATTGATAGATTTTTTAAAAATTGATTGTTAACAATTTTTTTTTTAATATATAGTAGTTAAATATTACAAAAATTATAATTTTATACAAATAATAATTATTTTAGTTTTTTATACACATATTTATTTATTTACTTACTTATTTATAATAATATGAAATTACTGTTCTTAAAACATTGATGTTGCATGACTCGTTGAAGTTTTACGTGGTAGTCAATGGAGATATCTTACGTTTCTACGTCTAATTGATGCACGTCTTCCACATAAAATTCTTTTAAATGCATGTCGAAATTCTGGACTAAATATTGTATATATTATTGGATTTAATGTAGAATTAAAATATCCAAGCCATAAAAAGAAAGCGATAACGTATTGATGAAACATTCCAGAATCGCCAGGTAATAATACAGCCATTATAAAAAATGGTAACCAGCAAACAACAAATGCTCCTGTTATTATCGCCAGTGTTTTTGCTGCCTGAAAAATATTTAAAAAAAAACAAATTAGTTATTGGTATATAATGTATGTGTATGTATATATAAATATCACAAACTTTAGGTAGTTAAAAAAAAAGTAGAAGATTGATTCTAATTTTACATGAAATATTTTGCTTTAATAACATATCAGAAAAATATATTTGCTATTAGAAAAATGAAGTAATAATTGCTTCTTTGATTTTAGCAAGGCTTTTCATCTTGCTATAAAAAATATTATAGTTTTGGCTCAATAATTACGCTTCTTATAGATTTCAACGTGTTGAAATTTCTTTTAACACAACAAAAAATAGTATAAAAAAAATACTGAAATATGAGTTAGAAAAAAATTTGTGATAATCGTGTTGTTACTACATTAGGAAGGATATTTTTTCAAACATTAATAAGTTAAGGATTCTAAAAAGGAAACTGCTTTGTGCTGATGTCAAATTTATCCACAGGAAAAACTTTTTAAAAGTATGGTAACAAGTTGTATATTTTATGGTTCAGAGAAGTGATCATAGTAATAAAGTATATAGAATTACTCTGGGGGTTTATAGTAGAAACAATAACACTAAACACAAAATTTGTATCTAACAACATGTTATACAACTTTTCTTACTGTAATTTGAGAATTGATTTCAAATATGCTATTGAAATTGTGTTACCACGTAAAGGTTTTTGCATAAATCATAAATTTGTAATTTTTTTTTAATAATAAACTCATTTTGATCAACTAATGGTTACAATTAAGAATAGTTTCTATATTTTTACTTTTAAACAATATGCATACATGCTTAATAAAGAAAAAATAAATATATACACTGTATCGTGAGAAGTAGACTTGTATAAACATGTCTGTATGATGAAATCATACACACATCTGTTGTTGGCTACTACGAAGCATAAAATCTTATTCAGTCTAGCTTCACTTGTCTATACTGTGTGTTGTGTTTCTCAGAGTTATTAATGATTTGCTACATATTCATCGATTCTTTTTAATACAATAGTGATTTTTCTCATTTTTGATTGCTACAACGTAGCTTCTACAAAAGTTTGTGAATGTTCAAATCATCCAGACAATTTTTATTACGTCTGTGATAAATTTATGTCTAAATCTCAAAGAAAATGTCTGAATTGATAAAAACAGCAAGTGTTGCATCAGAAAAAAAGTCACGTGATGGGAAAATCGTAGGATTTTCCCATCTGACAACTGTGTTGTCAGATTTTTTTATAATTAAAATTAAAATGATAAAATGTAAAATTTTATTAATATTGTCATTATGAGAAATATGTTAAGTCTTACTTGACAATGTAAAATATTGCTTTGTTAAATTATTGTTTTCATCAAATCATTTTCGATGCAATTCTACGTAAATTTGTTATTTTATGTTACCTCTAGTTATTCTCCGAGAAAGTACCTTTGACCATTGCCATTTTATACTTAAAATAATTTACAACTGTATTAAATTGTGAAAAACCAACAAATTTTTTTTTCTTCTGCATCTGTTATTGTTCACAAGAGTGATTGTTATTTATTATAATAAAATGTTTTATAATTTACAATTACAGTTTATTATAATTTAATATCATCTAATGAATAATAATTTTAAATAAATAATTAATTAGAAAAAGTTTTTATTCTACGACAGTTAAGAAAAGTTATACATTAAATAAAATCATGAATTCAAATTGTGTTACAGTTTGTTGTGTTTGTAGAAAAAGTTAGTAAAAGTTTTAAAGTTAATTGGTATAAGTTAAATTGTTCTTATAAAGGTTTATTGTATGAAAGAAACAATTAGATTAAAAGTAATAATAAATAATTGAAATACGAATAACAAAGAAGTAAGGATAATTGTTCTTTTTTTTACTTTTGTTTTTATGTTTATTTTATTCAATGAAGAGGTTATATGTAAAATTATAATAGTATTTAAACAATAATTGAAATAATTAATTTTTTCCTTTAGAAGACAAAAATCATTAAGAAAGTTGTTATAAATGAGGAAAATTAAATGCGTTATAATTTTAAAGTATTAGAACATAGTTGGTCGTTATGAAACATTAAATAAAAAAAAAAAAGACCAATAGAATTTGTTATGTTCACAGATAAAAATTATTGTATAAAGGTTATAATATTTTTGTTTTAATATAATTATAATTTTTAATTACTTTCAGTTAAATTAAATGCCTTCACTGTAGTATACTAATAAGCTATTTTATCCAAAATTATGAAAAATTTTTAAGTAAAATAAAATTAAGTTGAACACTGTAAAAATTATAATTGGTTATTAGTCTTAATTAAGTAAATTTACATATCTGATTCAATGAAATTGAACATAATACTCTCTCTTTTTTCTGTTTAGCCTATGGTATTACCGTATGGTATTACTTCAGAGGATGATATGTATGAATCTATATGAAGTGTTGTCTTGTACAGTCTCAGGTCAACTATTCCTGAGGTGTATGGTTAATCAAAACCCAACGACTAAAGAACATTGGTATTTATGATCTAGTATTCAAATCTGTATAAAAGTAACTGCCTTTACTAGGATTTGAACCTTACTACTAATTTGAACATAACACTAGTAACCTTTATCATACTTTTGTGAGATATTTTGTTTTTTGTTTTTTATTTATGAAATAGGCAAATCTATTCAACAAAACATTTTGGGTGAATTCCAAATTTACACTTATTACATGAAAATGTCGTTGTACTTTTACATTATCGACAACAGATTCTTCTTTTATTTACATATTTTTCAGGAAGATGCTTGTCAACTGAGTTGTAGCAGTTGAAAACACTATTGGTCATCCAAGTCTCTGCATTTGTGGAACAGCGGTTTCTTCCATGTTATTTGCCTCTGATGATGATAATAATGCGATAACTACAAGTTGTTGAAATTTGAGTCGCTTGACTTGTTCTTTGTGGATGTATTGGTAAATCTTTCAGGGATTTACCAAAGCTACATCAAGAAAGTTTTAAAACAAAGTCCAACACCATTTTTTTACTTTCATTGTTATTCGATAGTCGCTGACACCATTGTCCAGTCAATCCACCCCACTTGTGTAGCGGTTGTATTGCTTGATGAGATCTGCTTGTTGGATTGAAATTTTCTTTTTTTTTACCTTAGAAAACCTTTTAACATTGTTCAGAGGTTTAGTGGACTAAATATTTGTAATTAGAGTAACAGGAGAGTTGTCGTTCGATTTTGTAATAAAAATTGAATCTGTGGTATAAAATTAATAATCGTACATCCCACGATGTTTCTTTCACAAAGAATGAGAAAAGGACAGTTTTGAATTCTATTTTCATTAACTGTTACAAAAAAGCCTTCCTTGTTCACTAAACTTAACAATTTGTACGAACTAAAAAACTGTAAAATAAATGCTGTGCTTTCCAGGATTGTTTACAATGTGTAATAAATTTTGAACAAATAAAGCATCTAATTCAAGACTAGAATCTACTGCTTCTTTTCCTTGATAAAGAGGAGAGTTGTAAAGATATCCTTACAAAGAACATAAACACATACCATGTAGCCAAAGCGCACAGGTTTTCCTTTCATAAACATTTTACAAGAATGGCGACCAAATTATGGTAATCATCTCTTCATCTTTTGAAAGGTGGTGAACAAATACATCGTGTTTGCCGAAGTTTTCATTCAGAAGATCAATGTAAAGCTGCACTTTAGAGAACTTATTTGTAGTATTTAACGTGTCATTATCAGCCAAATGTAAATTTCTATGTATATCTCTATACTGCTGGTGGCTCACAGCTTTCATTACGAATATTCATTGCCAAAAATGCAATATTGATCTTTTTCTGTTTAGATATAGGCATAGTAAATAATTGACAGTAAATAAGTTTACACAGAAAAACTGTCGCCCTTTTTGAATATGTAATAATTAATTAAATGTATCAGCACATATGTTGGCGCAGGTACTGAAAGCCTATGTACTAGCATTTTACATGCATTGGCCTCTCTGTTACAAGCAAAACTAAAATAATTTGTTACTTTTAGTTAGTCTGATCGTTTTTTATGCAAGAAACTTATTAAATATTTTTTTTGTTTTTTTTTTGTAATTTGCAATGTAATTTACTGAAATATTTTATCGCAAAAAATACCTAATTTTAAATGTATATTATTAAAAAAGTAATTAAAAATTAAACTTTAAAAATGAATGTAATAATAAATAATAAAAAAAAGGCATGAGTTGGGTAGTTATGGGAATGGTGGAGGCTCCAAAAAAAATTAAATACATATTTATTTTGCAGATTAAATGACATTAACATATATCATTATGAGAGTCAGGAAATTTTTACTAAATTGCTCAGTAAAAGTCAGGAAAACAAATCTTAAAATTTGATGGGAATAATATAATTTATCTACATATAATTAGCAATAATTTTTTCTTATTAATTATAATTATCAATTGATTTATTTATATATTACTTAAATAAATAAATCTATTGTATAAAATTATTTTTTTTTTGAAATAGTTATTTTTGGATTTTGTCCGTTGATTTCTACAAAAGGTTTAGCTTCTAAAGCCGTCCTCCCTCAGTTAAACCAACGACTACATTACTAAGAAGTCATGGAAAAGGATTTTTTTATAATCTTTTTAAGATTTAATTTTATGTTTTTTGTAATGCCAATAAAAATAAAATTTACAAACAATGCTATCATTTTAAAACTTTTTTTTTTGGTAAATTTGTGAGTTTGTTGAATGTTTACTGATTTTCTTAAAAGATATCAAAAAATTTGTTTGGTTTTTCTCTTTGTTATTGGTAAAGTTTATTATTTTAACTTTATTATTGTTCCCCTAGTTTCTTTTTTCATTTCTTTTATTCATTTGTTTTTTGTTTGTTTTTTTTTATTCTGGATATTGATATTTTTTAGGGTTTTGATTTTATATTTCTATTATTAGATTTGATTGATGTCTGTTCTGTTCTATTTTCTGCTTTGGGTGATAGAATCTGTGATTACATTATTGTTTAAATTCATTGTTTTCTGGTACAGTACTTTTTTTTTAGGTGCATTGTGAATTTTTTCTTTTTATACGTTTAGATTTTTTGTTTTTCATTGTACTGTGTTTCTGAATTGTGTTTTATTATATTATAAACCTACCTTTTTCTAAATGGTTTTTATCAATGTTTATTCATATATATTAAAATTACTTTTTTGTGCTCACTTATGATCGGTTTTTAGAAGCTTTTGAAATGTGGTGCTATAGGAGAATGTTAAAAATCAGATGGATAAAGTGACAAATGAAGAGGTATTGCGGCAAATAGATAAAGAAAGAAGCATTTGGAAAAATATAGTTAAAAGAAGAGACAGACTTAGGTGAATACGGGCTGGGCAAAAGGAATGAAAGAGGGGATCGACTTACAGAGTTTTGCACGAAGTATAATTTAGTAATTGCCAAAACCCGATTTAAAAATCATAATAGAAGAATATACACTTGGAAAAAGCCAGGCGATACTGCAAGGTATCAGATAGATTATATCATGGTTAAACAAAGATTTAGAAATCAACTCGTTGACTGCAAAACTTACCCTGGAGCAGACATTGATAGTGACCATAATTTAGTGATAATGAAATGTAGATTGGGGTTTAAAAACCTGAAGAAAAGGTGTCAGATGAATCGGTGGAGTTTAGAGAAGCTTGAGGAAGAGGAGGTAAAGACGTTTTTTGAGGAGGACATCGCAAGAGGTCTGAGTAAAAAGATAAGGTAGAAAATGTAGAAGAAGAATGGGAGAATGTTAAAAAGGAAATTCTTAAATCAGCAGAAGCAAACTTAGGCGGAATAAAGAGAACTGGTAGAAAACCTTGGGTTTCAGAGGATATATTGCAGCTGATGGATGAACGTAGAAAATATAAGAATGCTAGTGATGAAGAAAGTAAAAGGAATTATCGGCAATTAAGAAATGCTATAAACAGCAAGTGCGAACTGGCGAAAGAAGAGTGGATTAAAGAAAAGTGTTCAGAAGTGGAAAGAGAAATGAACATAGGTAAAATAGACGGAGCATACAGGTAAGTTAAGGAAAATTTTGGGGTACATAAATTAAAATCTAATAATGTGTTAAACAAAGATGGTACACGGAATACCTGTAGAATTACTGCGCAGTGCAGGTGAGGAAGCGATTGATAGATTATACAAACTGGTGTGTAATATTTATGAAAAAGGGGAATTTCCGTCAGACTTCAAAAAAAGTGTTATAGTCATGATACCAAAGAAAGCAGGGGCAGATAAATGTGAAGAATACAGAACAATTAGTTTAACTAGTCATGCATCAAAAATCTTAACTAGAATTCTATACAGAAGAATTGAGAGGAGAGTGGAAGAAGTGTTAGGAGAACACCAATTTGGTTTCAGGAAAATTATAGGGACAAGGGAAGCAATTTTAGGCCTCAGATTAATAGTAGAAGGAAGATTAAAGAAAAACAAACCAACATACTTGGCATTTATAGACCTAGAAAAGGCATTCGATAACGTAGACTGGAATAAAATGTTCAGCATTTTAAAAAAATTAGGGTTCAAATACAGTGATAGAAGAACAATTGCTAACATGTACAGGAACCAAACAGCAACAGTAATAATTGAAGAACATAAGAAAGAACCCGTAATAAGAAAGGGAGTCCGACAAGGATGTTCCCTATCTCCGTTACTTTTTAATCTTTACATGGAACTAGCAGTTAATGATGTTAAAGAACAATTTAGATTCGGAGTAACAGTACAAGGTGAAGAGATAAAGATGCTACGATTTGCTGATGAGGTATACTGAAATGAAACGACTAGCACTAGATAGGGAATCTTGGAGAGCTGCATCAAACCAGTCAAATGACTGAAGACAAAAAAAAGAAAAAATGATCGGTTTCTGGTTTTATAGGTTTCATCCAACTCTTACATATAGATACACACCCACAAACACCCAAAATGTAACAAAGAGAGTGGGAGAGAAAGAGATAGGGTATTTTTCTGGAGATTCCTGGTGTACATTTAAAACTATATTTTTTTAATTAAATATATTCATATAAACTTAGGTTAAGTAATGCTCCATTTTTATATCATGGCTAGTTAAAAATTTTATCCCAATTTTTGCTCTGATGGTAAAAATAGACAATACTGAAATTTTTTATGCATAAATTATGGTTTAAAATTGGTTTGATATCTTCTAACCCGAAATATTAAAAAAAAAAAATAAATCCCTGAACTGTGTTTGTTATAGAATTGATAAAAATTGTTATAAAACTAAAAAATTAATCGTTAAATACAATTTTTTTTGTATTCCTTCTTTATATTATTATAAATCACATTGAGTTTGTTTACATTTTATAAATTTTTGTTTTGGTTGATTATATCGCTGCATAAGCTTGAAGCTTGTGGATTAGATATGAAAATGGAATGTTGTAGCACATGAAAAATGCCATGTCTACCTGGGATTCGAATCTAGAATCTCCACATGAAAGGTCAAAATGTTATTACCACTCTGTCGCGAATAATAACCACTGTGGTGTCTCATCATCGGAAATCAGTTGTTTAACAGCTGATTTTCAAAGTTGAAGGTTTAAATCCCAGTAAAATTTAGTTTCTTTTATATAGATTTGAATACTAGACAGCAGATACCTGTGTGTACTTTGGTGGTTGGGGTTCAATTAACCTTATCTCTTAGGAATGGTGGGCCTGATTTTGTACAAGACTACACACTACATTTATATGTCATCCTTATCTCATTGGGTCATGGGTAGGTTGTTTATTGTTCACTTCTTTCTTTTTCCCCGTTTAGCCTCCGGTAACTACCGTTTAGATAATACTTCAGAGGATGATATGTATGAGTGTGAATGAAGTGTAGTCTTGTACATTCTCAGTTCGACCATTTCTGAGATGTGTGGTTAATTGAAAACCCAACCACCAAAAAACACGATCTAGTATTCAAATCCGTGTAAAAATAGCTGGCTTTACTAGGACTGGAACGCTGGAACTCTCGACTTCCAAATCAGCTGATTTGGGAAGACGCGTTCACCACTAGACCAACCCAGTGGGTTGTTTATTGTTCACTAATTGAAGAGATTGCAACATTCATATTAGGAGAATGAAATACAGTCTTCATAAAAGAATGGTAGGTTTCTGTAATTAAAATGAAGGCAGTAGGGAAATTTTGAGAAGTTATGTTGGTACCTCGATAGCCTACAACCTAAAAGTTTGTGTAACAGTATTTCAAACCACCACACCACTTTTTGTATTGTTGATGAAGTTTGTTTAGTTTGTTACTTTACTATATTCAATGTTCAAGAAAAAGCAAAGTGTGCTTTGTGGCAGGCTGAATTAAAGTATGTAATTTTAGTTCAATGTGCATTTCAATGTGAATATGGAAAAGAGCACCTCATGAAAATAATATATGACGTTGTTTCAAAACGTTCGAAGAAACTGGATCTATCCTTAAGGAAAATTCAACCAGCTGACCATGAGTATCAGATGAAACTGTTGAACGAATTAGACAATCTGCAATCAGAAGTTTTAACTAATCCATTTCTCATCGAAGCCTTGAGTTAGATATTTTGGAAACAACAATTCACACAGTTTTAGACAAAAGATTGAAATCATATGTGTATAAAATTCAGTTACTGCAGGAATTGAAACCTGATGATAAATTTCAGATAAATTTAAGAAAAGTTTCAGTTTCTTTGATGAAATTTTCCACAAAATTAATAAAATGAACCATTTTTAGGTGATATTCTTGTTACGGATGAAGATACATTCCATATTAATGGGTGTATTAACAGACACAATTCACAAATATGGGAATCTGAAAATACACATGTAATTTTTAAGAAATGACATGAAACGCCTAAAGTTAATGTTTGGTATGGTGGGATTAAAAATCATGTAATCATTTAATTTTTTGTTCACTGAAAAGACTATTAATGGAAATGTTTATCTCAATGTGTTAAACAATTGTTGCTTTCCTCAACTGAATGAACTTGAAAACACAATGAATTCATCTCCAACAAAATAGCGCTCTCTCATACTTTAATGACTTGAACGGAAAATTTGGACATGGAGGGATAGGTCCGCAAGGACCTATACGCTGGCCTCCAAGAAGTTCAGGCCTGAGACTTAGTTAGATTTTACTTTGGGGTATGATGTGTCTTATTGGAAAATTTTATTAATAATTATAAGATGTATATGTATCTTATTATGTATTATTAGTTAATTTTTGTTTGTAATTACATAAACTGAATTAATTGTTCATTGCTATAAAATGTGATAACATTTTCCGAAATTATTGACAACTTGTTTTCAAATTAAATACATTGAAATTGTTTTTCTGAAAAAGTTATTTTGCAGCGAATTTAGTTTTGTTTATTCAGTGTAGTAATTAGCGTTGTTAAAAGCACATAATAATGTTATTGGAAATTCCAGTATAAATTAGGTTTAAAATGTAAATGATACGTTGTAAAGAATCATTAAGAAGATTGATTTCTGTTTAATTTAAATAATTTAGTAGTAGATAAGTTTAAAGTGTTAATTAATTTCGTCATGTGATCCAAATCAATTATATTTGATATTTTTTATTTTCCTATCTAGCACTATTGCGGAGCTATAACTGTAGAAAGGAAAGCATTGCAATAAAGCCATATATGGTTTTCACCAGATCTTGACATTTTGAAACCTAAGGAACCCAAAAAACCCAAACTGAAATTTTCCGCGCGCGCGCGCGCGCGCGTGTGTGTATGTGGCATTATTTGGTGTATCTCTGTAAATCACCTTATATCTCCAGAATTACTGAACCGAGTTTGAACAAACGTGGTCAGATTACTTGTGTATATGTGGCACCAATGCCATTAAATTTTTAACTCAAAATCTGAGGGGGGTGAGGCTGTAGAGCAAGGTTACCCTCAGTATCTCAAGATTTCAATTAATTATGGTCTTATTTTTCTTAGGCACATTTGTTAACAATTAAAAAAATAATAATATTTGCAAAAATATTTTACAAAATCGCATCCCCACCCACTCCAAAAAATGCTCTAAGCTAGTGTCTAAGTGGGTACACTGCGTTAATAGTAAGTACCCCAAGGAGTGCTATTGTAGCATTGTCGTATTTTTAATTAAGTTGTGTGTGTAAGCCGTGCATCAGAAAAAAGCCATGTGACAGGAAAGCCCTACAACTGTGTTCGTCACCTTTTTGTTATATTGCAATGCAGTGTAAAACTATCCATAAAATTCCCATATATGTATGTGTCCTGTTTCTACAATATGATATGCTAAGGCAAATAGTTGACACTTGTGTGTTCTTTATACCTATCCAATGTAATATTTTGTGTAAACATTTCAGTTTGTTCTAGATTGCTGTGTTTTTCATTGTGTATTTTTAACTTACTATTGAATCTTATGTACTTTGTTTGTATTTCTATAAGTTATTTTGTAATTTTTTCTGAAAACATAACTAAAAAAGAAAGATGTACGTTCGTGCTATATTGGATTGTTAGATATATTGCCGATAAGTTTGTCAGTTGTAACAGGTTTTCTATTTGTTTTAAATTATAGTTATTGTTTTCTACAGGAGTGCGATATCATATGTTGAAAAAACAACCTCGTGTGAGAATTTTCATGTAGTTGAATAGCAAATTTTTACCTTTCAGTTCATATTTAATATTCATTTAATATTTTATTGATTTGTTTTCATTATTTTTTTTTTTTATATGAAATTAATGTTTTTTTTTAATGAAATTTATTGATAAAATTATAAAAAAAATTCTTCAATATTGAGAGAAGTAACCTGTAGATATTTTTCACTTTTAATTATTTTAATATTGATATGAAGTATTTTCATATCATTATAAAATGGAAAAATCATTGAAGTGAAAATAAAAACTTAGTAGAGAGGAAATATTTAAAATCAAGAGTTAAAAGTAAAAATATTTTACTTTATTTTAGATTGAAGAAATGCATCCAACCATTCAAGTGTCTTATAAAAAAAAAATGTTTGCGTTAAAAAGAATTGTACCGCATATTTATTTACATATTTTATTTTAATTCCATTTCTATTTTAAACAAAATTCATTTTTTTTAGCGGTGTACATCTTTGTCTTTTAACAATTTAACACACTGCACCAGTTATTTTATGAATAATTGTTTTTGTATTTTACTGTGTAGTAACTTAAATTTATTCATATTTACTGAAAAGGTTAAAATGAGAATTTTACAGGTCAAAAGAAACATAAATAACTCTAAAAATTAAGCAGTAAAATCTTATATATATATATATATATATATATATATATATATTGTATTTGGTTGTTTGTGTATCTAAAATAGAATACTGCAGAGATTTGAAAAGGTTTTATACTAAGAATGATGGTTAAATCTAATTCAGTAGCAAAACAAAGGGTGCATCCGTCCTTCCTTAGTATTATTCTACAGTGAATTTAAAAGAACAGGAAATTTTTACGAAAAGTTCATAAAATATAATTCTATTTATCTGAATAAATTAAAGTTAAATTATGGTTTCTTAAATTTTACTTTTTTGTTTTATTATGTAATTTACATTTATTCTTTTAGTTTGTTTATTTAAAAAAAATATATATATATATATAAATAAATTTTAAAGTTTGTGCTACAAAAATGGCTGTCAGATCTTTTGTTCTGTAAATATTTATTGTGTTAAAAGATATTTAATAAATGCTAACACACTACATAAGTAGATTTAATAGTAAAAAAAGAAAGTTCCTACGGAAAGTAACTTAATGAACTTACGCTTAAACTTTAATAAATAAATTAATTATCTAAAATATCTTTTGACTAATTTATTTAACATTTAAGTAATTAAAAGGTTTCCTTTAAAAGAGAAATAATTTTATTCTGTTGATGAGTTTTTTTAATGAAAATAATTTGATAAACTTGATTTTAATTAAATGTTTATTTTTTTAAATTACTTTTTTTTGTCTTTTTTTTTTTTTGTCTTCAGTCATTTGGTTTGATGCAGCTCTCCAAGATTCCCTATTTAGTGCTAGTCATTTCATTTCAGTATACCCTCTTCATCCTACATCCCTAACAATTTGTTTTACATATTCCAAACGTGGCCTGCCTACAAAAATTTTTCCCTTCTACCTGTCCTTCCAATATTAAAGCGACTATTCCAGGATGCCTTAGTATGTGGCCTATAAGTCTATCTCTTCTTTTAGCTATATTTTTCCAAATGCTTCTTTCTTCATCTATTTGCCGCAATACCTCTTCATTTGTCACTTTATCCACCCGTCTGATTTTTAACATTCTCCTATAGCACCGCATTTCAAAAGCTTCTAATCTTTTCTTCTCAGATACTCCGTAATTTAAAATATTTTAAATTACATGCCTTGGATATATTTGTGTATACTTTACTATCTAAAAATTTTTTAAAATCAAATTATAACTATTTTGGAATCAACAGTTTAATTTTTTGATCCGATTTTTAATTTTGTGATTGATTAAAATGTTTTGAAGTTATCGTTGGATTAAGGTTTTTGGGTTTATTTATGAACAATTGTTTATGATGATAAATTTTTATTGAAAGAAAAATTTACCTGTTATCTACACTATTATATAAAGAGGAAGAAGGTTTTTATTTGTTTGGGATTAACAAAAACCTATCTGATCTATCGCTATTAAATTTTTACCCGTTTCTTGGCGTAACTGAGAAGGTTTTTGGTTTGAATATATTACATCTTGAAAAATCTGTAAAAAAATTATATATATATATATATATATATAAATAAATGGATACAAGGGCTGTCCAGAAAGTATCTTATGTTTTGAAATAAAAAACCAACCAAATAAAAAGAAATTTTATTATATACATTTGAAAGGGAAAATCTTAAACTATTTTTCTACATAGTTGCCATTTAAATTGAGGCACTTATCATAACATGCTTTCCAATTCCTTCTTTGTAGAAATCTGTCGTCTGAGATTTTTGGCACCCATCTTTCAATAACCAAGCTTAACAACCAAATTTCATGCAGTAAATTCTGTGGAATTTGGGTGAAATGAAGCAAGATTTCTATAATCATAATGCAGAAATTTTCACGAATTTTATCGTTGATTTTCATAGTCAATTCATTAGTCTCAAGGCTAGGCCGACCACTGCAGTCCTCATCACGAACATTGGTGCGGCCATTTTTAAACTCAATGCATCTCTGCCTCACTCCACCTTCATTCATTATTCCATCTTCATACAACTCACAAAGTTACCTATGAATTTCAGTTGGTTTGAGGTTTTTTTTACCAATAAAAACTCACAACTCGTGGGTTTCTATTGAAGCGCACATTTTAATAATTCACAACGAACAGAGTATCTCATGCTAATACAGCTTAATCTGTACTGAGTGTAGAAATATTTTGACAACAAAATTGCTCCCACCCATCTCCATGATAGGCATAAATGTAAGTTACTTTCAGGACTGCCCTTACAGTAATGGAAATTTGGCAGTTGAAGGACTAACTTTAATTAATTGAATTAATGAGTTGTTAACCATGAGTGTCTATCACTGTGTGAGCTGGGTTTGAACCAACTGATTATGAATATCTAAAATCCAGTTTCTGGATTTTTTGAGTTTCATTACGAGTTTCAAGGGTTAAAATTGATTTTTGAATTTTTTTTGAAAGCCTGTTACTTTTTTACTTTCTCGGTAACAAATGAAGAAATCAATCTGTTTTTTTTTTGTAAGTATAATCTTCATGTCAATAAATCAATTTCTAGATTTTTGAAATTCGACCTTGAAAAGGGATGAAGAATGGTAAAAAAATGTTTGAACAATGATTCTAAATTTTCCCAATCCTGACTGTAGTAAATGTGATATTCAGTAGATATCAGCTTGCAATTACTCTTTAGATAAATATTTAAAAACCATATTGGGTTTTTTGAATTTGATTCTTTTTAATGGGTGGGAAGACTCCTTGTGCTGTGGCTCAACCAACTCATCTACTGTCATAGTTACTGCATAATTATAAAAATTAGATTTAATTGTCTGCTAATTGGTGCTCTAATGATAATGTATAGATCTGTATAGGTCTTCAGTAAGCAATACTGTACACAATTTTAGAGAGGTTCGTTTTATATCATTCATATCTTTTTGATTGTAGAAAAAATTTGTAAAAAAAATCTGATGAGGATAACACATGACTTCCTGGTATGCCTGCCTATTAAATTACATACACATTTTTTTTTGTTACTGAATTATTATTAATCATAAAAATTTTTTTATATTGAGAGGTTAATAATTATTAATAAATCAATATATTAAAAAAAAAATAAAAAGACTTGAACAGATGTGCCTTCCTTTAAGATTGAAATATTTAATTAATTAAAATTTAATTTGGCTATAACTCTGGAACCAATGAAAATAAGTACCGCTTATGATTTATCAATGGGGGCTTATTATTTCAATTAACAAGTCCAAAATCCAATTATTTTTGGATTTTGGACACTTTTGGTTCAGTCAATTGCAATCAAACGTGGAGGTGCAAAACTAGATATTGCAACAGTTCTAAATCTAAAATTTTAACATCTTATGTGTAATCATTTTTGAGTTATGTGACTTACATACATACAGACGTACATATAGATGTCACGCTGTAACTAGTCAAAATGGATTTAGGGATGGTCAAAATGAATATTTCCGTTGAAATGTGAAAACCGAAATTTTTCACTATCACAAAACTTCCTTTACTTCATACAAGGAAGTAAAGAAGAAGATATTTAACAATTTTTTAAAGTACTCTTCCAGACTCCTTTTAACACTAATTCAATGAAAACCTAACAGCTTTTATATATGAAAATTGAAATTCTAACGTTTAATGCTGTAAGACTTCCAAGCAAACAGTTCATTTCAACGATACCCAAGTAGACATTTAATTTAGGTCATAAGCCACAGAATTTTTTTGAGGCAATCGCTTACCATTTAACCTGGGTAACTTTTAATCATTTGCCTGTAGTTGTAAATGATGAATTGCAAATGCATAAAATTAAAAAAAAAAGCTATGGAGTGGGAAGTAGTAAAATATTTTTATAATTTTTATTTACTATGCTTTTTATTAATGGTTGTCAGTGGTAATATAATACTTTTTTTTTAATTACAATCTGGATAGAGTTTTGTAATAAAATATTTCTAACGATTTCGATACTCTTCCCAAACATTTCCAATGAGTTTAGTTACTGTTTTCACTGTTTTATCAGCTAATGACTGCTGGTCATGGTTTTTTTTTTTTTAATAATTAAGCTCATGCATGTTTTAGAATGTGGTTGAAAATTGTTTTGAATTTAAATTGTATCTATTTGTTTTTTACATCATTGTCGTGTTTTTGTATTAATTAATTTTACTTAGATGAGGCCCTTTTTTTATGTTTGTATAAAACATATATGTTGTTAATGTTTGTGGATTTACGATTAGTGAATATATTTTTACTTTATTTCAATGGATGGTTTTAAAGTTTTCATCTCTATTTAGTTTTCAACTGCAGGCTGTTTTCTTTGTATGACAATTATTTATGTTTCTTGTTCTAAAAACGACATTATATTTGAATTTTTTATTTAATTTGTGATATATTTTGTGTAAATTTTGGTTGATATATGTCAATGAAATATATATTTATATATTTTTTAAGTTTTTATTTTTATTTAATTATTTTGTGTGTGTAGGCTAATGAATGTGCTGTTGTACCAGACTGTATTTCCTAAGAATTTTATAATTGTTAGTTCTTTTATGTAATTTAGGTGACAATTAGATTTTCAGTAATGTATGGTACGTACTTCTAAAAGTAGTACCACCTCCAAGATGGTTTGAGGTAACCCACCAGGTTCGTCTAGTGGTGAACTCGTTATCGCAAATCAGCTGATTTCAAAATCGAGGGTTCTAATCTTAGGACTCGAAGGTTAGGATTCGAAGGTTCAAATCTTAGTAAAGGCAGTTACTTTTATGAGGAATTTGAGTATTAGGTCATGGATACTGGTGTTCTTTGGTGGTTTTTTTTCTACCCCTACCCCCCCGGATCGGATCCACAACAAAGCAAAGCACAGCCCAGGGGGTTGTCTACTCAAACGGGCCTCGCTGTCTGTTTGGGTTGGAAGTCAACATTGAATTCAAACCCAACCCTGTCCTTTGGTGGTTGGGTTTCAGTTAACCACATATCTCATTAATGGTTGAGCTGAAACTGTACAAGACTGCACTTCATTTACATTCATACCATCCTCTGAAGTAATACCTTACGGTGTTTTAGGAAGTTAAACAAAGAAAGAAAGAAAGTGGATGGATCGTACTTCTAAAAGTAGTTAATTTATATGAGGTCAGATGGTTTGAGGTAACCCACCAGGTTGGTCTAGTGGTGAACTCATTGCAAATCAGCTGATTTCAAATTCAAGAGTTCTAAGATTCAAATCCTAGTAAAGACAATTACTTTTATATGGATTTGAATACTAGATAATGGATACCGATGTTCTTTGATGGTTGGGTTTCAGTTAACCACACATCTCAGGAATGGTTGATTGGAGACTGTACAAGACTGCATTTCATTTACATTCTTTCATATCATCCTCTGGGAGTAATATCTTAGGGTTGTTCCAGCGACTAAAACAGAGAGAGGGTGGTTTGTGGTGTTGTGAATGTGTTTGTTATTGTTGGTTATCTGTTTATTTTTAAAGTACGCATTTTATTAGTTTTTACAATATAAATGAATATTTTGTAATAATTAAAAGTGAGCAATTGCATAAATTTGTTGCGTTTATTGCGTGTTTTTATACAAAATTTATTGCGTTTTCAATTAATTCGGTAATTATTTACAAAAATTAATTGTTTTTGGATTCGTTCATTCGTTATTTATCCATTTATTTATTATTTATTTTGATCGTATTGTTTATAGTGTATTTATTTACTATTTATGTTCGTAGTTATAAAAAGTAAATGGTAATTAATTTTTATATATAAATGTGTTTATGAAGTAAAATTGTTTTTATGCATAATATAATTTGTATTTTCTAATAGCTGCAGTATTGCAATTAGATGCAATTAAAAATAAAGAAATTAAAACAAATGTTAATGAAATAGATGTGATAATATAATTATTTAAAAAAAAAAAAATGCTGGATCCTTTCTAGCAATTGAATTCAAGACCAGCAGGTGTAGAATCCAATGTGCTAGTTTTACACAAAGTGGCCTTAAATATATATTTTCTTATATATATTCTTTAAAACCTCAAAAAATTGTTGCTTTTTTAATGTACAGAGTGAGTCAAAAGTATGGAAACCTCTCAACAACTTTAAAATTGTTCCAGATAGAATACAGTAACTTTCAGGGTAAGATATTGTTGAACTACTTTGCTTTTTGATAAAAATAAAATTTCAACCCTTTCTTGGGAGGTGGCCCAGGGGTTGTAACTCAAAAATTTTAAATGGTAACACCCCGTATGTAAAAAGTTGGTATGATGTCTGTACCCAAAATGGCAGCAGGATTTTGAAAACAATCAAATGCACTCCCCTATGTGGAGGGAGTCGCATGTAGTGACTCTAGGCTGTTGCCTGATTAGTTATTGCAAGATGAAGAAAGAATAGAGAATTTAGGTTGTAATAATGAAAGAAAGTAATGTAAATTTATTTAAGAAAATAGAAAAAAAGTTTTAAATAGTTTATAAACCAGCTAAAGAATAGTGGGTGTATTGTATTGATAATTGAAATTTAATTTGATTAATGGACTGTAGAATAAACACTGAATTGAACATAACTTTATTAACAAGAAATGATACTAACACTTTTAACAAAAGAATATTGATACATAATAGTTGGCGACTTGGCCATGTTGAGTAATTGCTCTCTTAGTGCACTAACAATTAATGAATAAAATTAGGAAGAAAAACATTATGTAAAAAAAGAAGTAAAACTAATATTTTGTATCACATGGTGTACAAGACAGTAGCGCTACTTGAATAGTTCGATCTTATGCAAGCGACGCAACAGTGGGAATTATTATGTAATTACATTATGTAATTTTGCTATATTTAATTTCACTGTATACAATTGTGATAATATAGAAAAATTGTAGATCTTTATTTGATTTCCTCTGGAAAATCTACTTGTATTTAAATAATAGAAAAAAATCAGTAAAATTACATTGCCGCTTTAAATATTTATATAAAAAAATATAAGAGAAAAAATTTATGATTTTTTTTTTTTTTTAATTTAATTTGACTACAGTACTTTAACAATATAAGTTATATAACAAAGTACTTAGTATATAAAGTTTTCATATGAGTAAGAGAAAACTTAAGTTTTAATTGTGTTGTCACTAGTTGAAAGTTGTTTAACGGCTAACTTACTGATAGAAGATCACTTGTAAACACTTCTCATTAACTTAAAAGATGTTGATGTTAAGATTAGTTAGTTATATTAGTTTATAACAGTTTAACGTAAACCTGGTATACAAAGTCCAAGTGGCCTTTTGTATAAGTTATAAGTGTTAAATTAAATGGAAATAATTAATTGCCAAATTATTCCAGTTATATAAGCTGTTATCAAAGGAATTATTTTTTTGAATTACTAAAAATATATAGACAGTATATACCTGTATACTATTAATTAATAAAAAAAAAGAAGTGTAATATTTAATGTAAAAGTAGTAACTCGATTGTAACTCTTTTGGCTATGTATACGACATTTATCCCAGAAGTAAGTGTACTGATTTTCATACGGATGAACAGGTAATATAAAACTATAACAGCGCATAGGTGTACCTTGGCTGTACGTGTATACTTGTTTCAACTGGATCGGTTGAGTCAGTTGCGTGCTACTGCTCTTTGTATATGGTTGTGTTTTATAACCTCGTTATATTTGCAATGGAGGAAAACATTAAACAATGTTACACTATCAAATTTTGTGTGAAATACAAAAAGTTGCCACAGAAACATTTGATTCTTTAACCAAAGCTTATGAAGATGCCACTCTATCGACAACTATGGTTTTTAAGTGGCACAAAGCTCTGAAAGAGAGCCGAGAAAATGTTGAAGACAACAACTCTTGTTCTGGAAGGTGAAAATGATTATTTTTTTTCCCCCGACAACTGTAGCATTGTGCACAAAGAATTTGTACCTTGAGGAGGACAGACAGTTAATAGTGTCTTTTACAAAAATGTCTTGGAGAGACTTTGAAAAGGGTCCAGGGAGTTCGAACGGACATTTCACATGATTGGGTGCTTCTTTCTTTCTTTTACCTGTTTAGCCTCCGGTAACTACCGTTTAGATAATACTTCATAGGATGAATGAGGATGATGTGTATGAGTGTGAATGAAGTGTAATCTTGTACATTCTCAGTTCGACCATACCTGAGATGTGTGGTTAATCGAAACCCAACCACCAAAGAACACCGGTATCCACGATCTAGTATTCAAAACCGTGTAAAAATTGCTGGCTTTACTAGGACTTGAACGTTGGAACTCTCGACTTCCAAATCAGCTGATTTGCAAAGACGTGTTCACCACTAGACCAACTCGGTGGGTACATGATTGGGTGCTGTACCACAATAACATGTCAGCGTACATTTTGCTTTCGATTCAAAAATTTCTGTTGAAGAAAAACATTCCCCTAGTTCCACAGCCTTCATAAAGCCCAGATCTAGCTCTGTGCGATTTCTACCTTTTCCCTAAGTTGAAATTGAAGTTAAAGGGCTATCATTTTGATACGATGGAAAACATAAAAAAAAAAAAAAAACTGTAACCGATGAGCTACACACACTTTAGGAAAATGATTTGCGGTACTTTATGAACAATGGAAGAAACATTGGAATTGCTGTGTAACTTCCCAAGGGTCATACTTTGAAGAAGATAACTTGTAATTTCAGTCCAATCAATAATTAAATAAAAAATTAGTACAGTTACTTTTGGGACAAACCTCTTATATTGTGTATCTATACAGTGCACTATCTAATGTACAGTGGTGTGCTAATCAAATCAAATTTTGGATGCTTGTTTTTTTCAGATATTGACATTTCTTAACCCTTTTGACTGAAAAATCAGAACTTTAGGATTGAAACAATTCCAGAAAGCATATATGTATGTTGTCCTAATTTCAACTGGTAAATCCATAATTGATAGACTTATTTTGGTGAAATTTGGCACACTAATTTCTGTATATGGGGAAATTAATGTCGCTTAATTTTGGTTAAAATTGGTCAAGGGAATTAGGAGATGTAGATCGTATCATTTGTGTACCTCAAAATTTAAGTTTACCACAGAATTTTCCTCTTTTGTTTAGATAAATTTTTTTCATGTAATTTATAAGTTATTTTCTGATTTTTGGTCTTATTCAAACCCCCCATTGAGTGAAAAAACTTCATTTCCAGGTTTTTTCCTCAAATTATGGAATCCCTAACTCTATACATTCTTTTCCTTTGAATATTATGTCTCATGAAATCCATTTCAGTTGCTAACAATCTATCTCCTTTTTTTTCCTTCACATCCCAAACCTCTGAACCATATAATATTATTGTGCTCCGCACCAATGATCTGTATGTACTTACTTATCTTCGTCTATAACCTCATTTGACTGTTCCACAAGACTGAATGTAGTGCTTTAATCATCATATTCCTACTCTTATTAACTTTTTCCTGAACTTCATCTTTGCTGTTCTCAAATTTATTATACTATACCGCCAAATAATTCGCTCTTTCCACACCAGAAATTCTCTGCCCATCCATCAACAAGTTGTTTTGCCTCTTTATTCCAACAGCCGAATACTCACACTTATGCCTGTTCATTTTCAGGCCAGAATTCACATATTAATTTTTAAGCTTATAAATCATATATACCTCAAACTGTCCCTCATCTTCCATTACAACAATTTGATCATCTGTGAAATATCTTCATAGAAGTATAGAACCCTTCATTGAAAGGGTTCCTATACTTTTTGTGCCAATCGTCTAAAATTGAGCCAAAAAAATTAATTTAAATTGAGGGTAATATTTTAAATGTTGTTTCAATTGATTTGGTTTGGGCATGTCAATAGAATGGTGGAGGAGGGAGGAGCGTCTTCCTAAGAAAATTTCGGAGTGGGTACCAACTGGCAGAAGAAAAACAGGGTAGCCAAGTTGTACACGGATGGATGGCATAACCGAGGTGGTGGGAGGTTTGAACGTGAACTGCCAGGATGGACTTTAGTGGAAGATGGGAGTGGAGATGTGGCGGCAACCACAGAACCGCATAAAGTAAGAAAAATTATTGTTTTTTTTTAATTTCTGTACTCAAATTTACATTTTATTTAATTAGATATTGTACTTACATCTTGTTTATTTAAGCAATTTCATTCGCAGATAGGGAAAATAAGCCTTTTTTTTGTTACCAGTTTTCTTGATATCAGATTAGAATAATTTATTTTTATGAAATTTTGAACATTGATAAATTGAGTAACAAGTTTTCTTAATTTGTTAATATACGATTGGGAGAAGCGTTATATAATTTGAATGTCACTAAATAACAATTTTTTGTGTTTGTAATTGTTTTCGCAATAAAAATTAACCGAGATACAAAGTTCTTTGAATGTGGCTGTAAATGAGTCATTGATGTTATTTAATTTAATTGGTTGTGGGATGAGAATATAAAATCACCATTTATACTGTATCGTAAAATTTTGTTAAAAAGAGAGCAGTTTTTTTATTTTATTACTCAAAAAGTGGATTCTGTTTTAATTGGATCAATTAAATTTTTTTTTAACTACAAATTGTGTTTTAAAAGTTTTTTTTTCTTTCAACTGGTTTTGTTGCTGGAACTTCATTGGTTGTTATACTCTTCTTGGCATCAAATGATATTATTGTTGATTGTTTTGCACGCTAAGCAACACTTATTTAAAATATGATCAAAATTGTGTCAGATTTGAATTTTGTTTGTTAACATAATACAATATGTTTGTAGATTTCATAATTATTTTCATATGTATTAATTTTTTTAATATCTAGATTGCCTTTAGTATTGATGAATATGTATCGGTTAGATGAGTTGCAAATATTGAGTCTGATGTTATTGTAGAAGAGGGTATATCGCGAAAAAACTAATTTCAAATTTTCTTCAAACGCATTTTTAAAGGAAATTTGATTAAATAAAATTTTTTACTTATAATGCATAAGTAAAAAAACAAAAAAAATATTTTTTTTTCCAAGATCAACCTTTACCTATTAAAATTGATATGTATGTTTTTTTCTCCTTTCGGTTTAAATATTGAAAAAAATTTTTGAAAGTTTATATTTCAGATATAGAACTATCAAGAAATGTGTATTTTTTTAAAATTATAGATCCTGGACGTAAAATGTAGAAAAATACTTTTTAACATTTTTTTTCTTTCTTATTTTAATCTCTATTGAAGGAAGGGTTAGATTTAGAGAAAACTTTACTTAAGAAAATTTGTTAGGCTTAACCTAGATAGATATGGAAATTTTTACACAAATTCCCTTAAAGTTTATTCCCCATCTCTAATTATATGTATCAGTTTTTTTGTTTTTTTGACTCTTTTTTCTTTTAGTTTTTATTATTAAAAATACTTTTTTTTTCTTTTTAGTATTCTTCATGATTTAATGGGCTGTTAAAAAATTAAAGGAGTTTTGGTACCTATATCATATTCCTGACTCAAAATGTGAGAAGAAATTTTTTTCATTATCTTCATAAAAGGTATACTTTATTTTTTCTATATTTTTAAACAATTCTCTTTTAAATTATTATTTTTTTGTTAGAGATCACTTTTTTATAAAGAATCATTTCATAAATTTTATCCACAGATTAAGGAAGCTTCTGAAATCAAACATTTTTTTTTGGAGGGGGAATTTGATGCTTAAATCTTATTTTTGGTAAGTATGACTTGGTCGATGTAGACAGGAAAGTCATGGAAAACTTTGGATTATATCTGAAGATTTAGAAAAAACGTTGAAAATTAAAAATCGATAAATCCATTAGTATGTAATGGAAATATTATTTATATTAAGATATTTACAGATTTTTAAAATTAATTTGTGGTTTTTAAAAATATTACATTTTTTTTTTTATTAGGATCATACCTTTTTTTAATTTGGAAACATTTCTTTTTTCGAATCTGTAGAAGAACATCTTGGGTTATTTTTCTAAAAAAGCCGTAATTTCAAACCAAAATTCTCAAAATGTGTATGTTACATCTACTGGCAGCTCACATAGTTTATTATCGATAATATTTATAATGAGTCCTTTTTTCTTTAATTTTTTTTAATCACTTGTACAATATATAATCCTTAAGCTTAATGTCGGTAGCCATCCCCCAGTTTATGAAAAAGATACAAAAATCTTTGTATGGACCTGTGCGCTTCACAGTTCCAGCAGCGTGATGTTTGGCTGTTGTGCGTATGTGCACATAGGAAGCTGCGTGCGAGGGTGAGAAAGAGAGAGCACTGTACTCTTGCAGTGTTGACCCTGGCATGCTGGTGGATGGTAGTTTTTTTTTACTCCGCGTATGTACGGAACGTTCTTTGTTCATCCCCTTTTTTAGTTTAGTCAGTGGAAGGAATATGAAGGTGGTTTAGTTGTTTTTTTTCAGTAACGATCAGAAGATGGTGGAAAGCATCTCTTTGATTGCCAAATCTGTCCAAAATCATGCTTGAAGAGCGAAAGATAATTAGTAAAAAGTAATTATGCATTTGTTTCTGTGAATTTTTTTTTTGTCTTCAGTCAGTTGATGTTGCTCTCCAAGATTCCCTATCTAGTGCTAGTCGTTTCATTTCGGTATACCGCCTACATCCTATATACCTAACAATTTGTTTTACATATTCCAAACGTGGCCTGTCTACACAATTTTTTCCTTCTACCTGCCCCTCCAATATTAAAGCAAATATTCCAGGATGCCTGGAAATATTTGCTTTATAAAATATTTCTGTCTCTTCTTTTAGCTATATTTTTCCAAATGCTTCTTTTTTCATGTATTTGCCACAAAACCTCTTCATTTGTCACTTTATCCACCCGTTTGATTTTTAACATTCTCCTATAGCACCGCATTTCAAAAGCTTCTAATCTTTTCATCTCAGATACTCCGATTGTCCAAGTTTCACTTCCATATAAAGCGACACTCCAAACATACACTTTCAAAAATTTTTCCTCACTTTTAAATTAATTTTAGATGTAAATAAATTATATCTGTAACTGAAGGCTCGTTTCGCCCGTGTTATTCGGCATTTTATGTCACTCCTGCTTCGTCCATCTTTAGTAGTTCTACTTTCCAAATAACAAAATTCTTCTACCTCCATAATCTTTTCTCTTCCTATTATTATATTCAGTGGTCCATCTTTGTTATTTGTACTACATTTCTTTATTTTGGATTTGTTATTGTTTATTTTCATGCAGTATTTCTTGCGTAGGACTTCATCTATGCTGTTCATTGTTCCTTCTAAATCCTTTTTACTCTCGGCTAGAATTACTATATCATCAGCAAATCATATCTTTATCTTTTAACCTTGTGCTGTTACTCCGAATCTAAATCTGTGTGTATAAAAATTTTAATTAAGCACCGATGGACTATAATGTTTTTGAGCAAATATTTTATTAAGGTATTATCTGATAATACTAAAAAATATTATCTGTTTTGACATTTTATTATTTATTCGGTTAAACTGAATACAATTTTTAAGCGCAATATGCGTAAAAACCATGTATCGTATTCTTTAATGTGATGAAGTGTAGAATTAGATTAGTTTCCTGCTTCTGGCTATTCTATTTGATTAAATTTTTTTTTTATTCTTTTATTTTTTTAACCATGACCTTGAGAAGGTCCAGTAAAAAATTTCTGGGGCAGCACTCCCACTAATTTTAGCTGCGAGCTGCCACTAGTTACATCACACATCAAAATATTTATATATTATAATAGAACTATTCCAAAATATATTTCCGCTCGATTGTTTAAAATAAATTGATTACTAAATAATATAACAGCCATGTTATATAATCTTGTTATACAAACAAATACATTTAGGAACTTACAAAGGAATTTTAATGACAGATTTCTTAGAAAGTGAAACTGTAATGTCAGGCATTAATTATGAAGTACTAAAAATCTTTGTAGATTGATTTAAAACAGATGTTTTGTTTGATGATTTAGAAATATGTGTGTTTTTTTGCATGTGTTTCCATTTTACATATTATATAGAAGGTTTACTCGAACAATTCAATGTTAAAGTTTGTTTTTTTAATCACAGTCAACAGTCCAGATTTAGCAATGAACAATTATTATTGCTTCATCATGATGTGTGTTTGATTGTTAAGCATTTTGGTAGATATTAAGATATTATTAAGTATTTGAATAGATATATGTTAAGTTACTATATAGGGTGATTCAGGAGGATATGGCAATACTTTGACAACTAATTCTAGAGGCTAAAAATAAGAAAAAAGTTCATATATTTACATCAATCTTCTTATAATTAAATTCTCTATAATTATGTTTAAAAAATGTATGATTTATTGCCAATTTAACAACGTTATTGCACGTCAAACGTAAAAAAAAATGTGTTTTTTGACCTTAATTTTGGTGTTTTACATGGGTAGAGATTTAAAAGAGAGATACAGTTCTGGGACCTATTTTTTTCGATTTCCCAGCTGAAAAACCATAGGAAACAATTGAATTTGCCCTTTAATTGACCTTCCCAGAATTTCAGAAAGCCTTAATTTACCCGGAGGAACTGAAACTCAGGCGAAATCTTTCACCCTATATAACTCGCTAAAGAAGCGTTTTCGGACCTATGTTTATATGAACTTTTTTCTAATTTTTGCCTCTAGAATGAGTTGACAAAGTATTGCCCTATCCTCCTGAATCAACCTGTATATTAAGTTATTGTAGTTGTGTAACTGATTTCGAAGTTGAGAGTTCTAAGGTTCAAATCCTAGTAAAGGAAATCCTTGTTACTTTTATACAAGTTTGAATACTAGTTTGCGGTTACCGGTGGTTGGATTTCAATTAACCACACTTCTTAGGAATGGTCGATTAGAGACTGTACAAGACTATACTTTGTTTACATTCATATATATCAACCTCTGAAATAATACCTTATGATGGTTCCAGAGGCTAAACAGAGAAAAAGAGTTGTGTAGGTAAATTAAAATGTGTAATAAAATCTTTTTTCTTTTGTATTTCTAATCTTTTATCACGTAATCAAAATAAATTATGGAATAGTCCTTATGTTATATATATTACTTTGCATTATAGATTATTAGGGGAAACTACAATAAATCTACGTTAGTATTTTCTATATCTAATTTAAAAAATAAAAAAGTTTAAATACTTTACTTTGAAGGTTACCTTCCTCTCGCGTTTTGTATCGGCAGCTTCTTTATTTTTTCTTTTTGGTGGATGGTAATGTGTAACTTGAATTTGTGAAGATAAATCACATGTAGGTGGATCCGGTTCCAAGCCGTTGCCAAAAGATGCTTTTTCTGGACTTGTATTTGTTGAACTGACATTTGTAAATGCTGTTGTTGTTGTTGTAGTGGTTGCTTCTGATATTGTAGGTAACGGTCTACCGATTACGCCGACAACTGCCGCTGCTATACCTCCACTACCTCCAGCTGCACCGGCTGCACACAGACCTGTAAGTGAATTGTCATTATTTATTTATATTTCTAAAGATACTATATCTTATTATCAAGGCTGTGTAATCAGCCGAGTATGGGTTCATAAGTACCTAGATGTTTTGTTTGATGATAAGTTGCTTTTTAGTAACCACGTTAAGCAAGTTGTGGCGGACGCTGTCTCTGTGATGCACAAACTTAGAAGGATTGCTCAGAAGGATTACGGGCTTTTGAGCCGTCAAATGTACTTGGTGTAAAGAGGTGTCTTCGAGAGTATGGGTCTAAATTTCGTTCAGTTGCCCATTTCCCGCCTGTGGAAGAGGCTGTGTAGCCTCGCAATGGAGGCATGGCGGCTTGAATGGCGCATCACGAATAAGGGAAGATCCTTGTATAGGTTTATACAGGATCTGGGGGGATTGTATGCCTCGAATTCATTTCTAAGGGCGGCAGGTGCCCAAGTGCTCACCAACCATGTGGATTTGAAGCAATATCTGTTTCGGTTTCGCCTAGTGGCTGATGAGTTGTGTGTCTGCGGGGAGATCCAGTCGAACATATGGGGTGTTCGACTGCCCTGCTCTTGGGGCGGTGGGGGGCAGAGACCAGGCAACCCTGGAACTTAGAGGTCAGGGAGAAAAACTGGCTGCTCA
The DNA here is from genome assembly GCF_047948215.1 of Lycorma delicatula. NCBI lineage: Eukaryota > Metazoa > Arthropoda > Insecta > Hemiptera > Fulgoridae > Lycorma > Lycorma delicatula. The sequence continues at coordinate 27,222,478 of NC_134467.1, forward strand.
TAAACGGCGAGGCAGTGTGCATTATCGGACGATGTGGGAGTTCCTCGATGAGGTTGCGATGTTCAACCGTCATCGCTAGATTTTTAATCTGGGTTTTACTGATTCCTATAGCGCCGCTGTGGGAAGTTTTTCCTGAAATAATGGCTGCACCTGCCAGATAAAAGCTCCAAGCGCTTTAAATGGTGGACAGCCACTAGCTGGCAAACGGCGACCGAGGCGTGACAACTTAAATTGCTGTCTTTTATTTATAAATTTATGTTAATTTTATTTATTTGACTTTTTTAGTAATTAGTACAAGGGGTGCCCCTCCCCGATCTAGATTTAGTTGACAAGTGAGCGGTTGGGACACATAAGAGGGTGGTGAATAGCACCCTGCTTAATCCGCTCACGCTGATAGGTAGCTCACTAGGAGCTTTTAGAGGCCGCTAAACTGTTTTAGAGGCACAGTAGCCGTATCTTGGCACTGACATTTGGTCTATGCTCTAGGGCGACCGAATGGGGTGGTGGCGGGAGAAATGCCAGTTAACCAACAATATCTTATTATAAAAAGTAAACTTTTTATTCTGTGCTAAATGATAAACTAGACTGTTAGATTCCAACCAGAAGTACTTTTTTTTTTATTAATCGTTCCTTTTTCCTGTTTCTTTATTCCTTTATTATCCCGTTACCCCATTTATTTAACCCATTTATTATCCTTTATTCCAAAGAAAAAGGAATAAATAAAGGAAGAAGTTTACACACATCATCATTGTTTGCCTGCTCCCTTCTGTCATCTTTTTTAAAAGATATAAAAATAAATAAATCTGATGTCAGATATTGTATCATTATTTAAAATTGGCCATATCAGTAAACAATTTCAGTAGTGACTTAAAATGAAACAAATTGAAAAATAAAAACGAAATCAATATAAAAATTGAAAGACTAAAATTTTGGAAAAAATAAAAATTGTATTATCTTCTTCAGCCCTAAGTATTGCAGTGAGGGAGGGATGTACACAAAAAAATAACCTGCTGATAAAAGAAATTCTCCCCTCAGACCATTTCTGATCGCTCAACTACCCACTACTCTCATGAACGAAAAATCTCGCGAAGCAAGCTCGAGCATTAACGCTGTTTATCAGCCCGTCAAAAGTTAGTCAGTCTTTTAATTTTTTTCTTATCCTAATGTGTACGTTGCAATCTGTTCAACTGGGGAACACTAAGCAACCAACCCCACCCTACATGGATCATTGATATGAACATTTTTTGTGAGAAAATTTTCGCCTTAAGTTAACTACGATTTTAAATCGTGGATGACCGAATGATTTTTTGAAAATTTGGTAACTAATTTTAATGAACTGATGATCCGTTTGACCCTTAATGCAGGCATTCAAAGAAACGGGAAATTAAAAAAATTAAATAACGTTAATGAAAATTTTTTTTTTAGAAAATGAGTTTTATTTCATGTAATTGTACAAATGTTGCCATTTTAGGATACATACATTTTAGTTTATTTTGTAAAGATGACATCTTCCAGGTGACCTCCTATTCTACGTAAACACTCACGAAGTCTCTTCGTTAAATTATTCACGGTTTGACGTAACATCTCAATTGGAATTTCCGCAATTGCTTCTCGGATCTTTGCCTTCAGTTCTTCCGTTGTAGTAGGTCTACTGTAGAACGCTTTGCTTTTAAGGTGACTCCACAAAAAGTAATCACAAGCCGAGACATCAGAAGATCTGGGAGGCCATCTAACGTCACCGTTTCGTGAAATGAAACGTTGTCCAAACAATCGGCGTACAGCTGCCATCGATATTCGTGCAGTATGTGACGTTGCTCCGTCTTGTTGAAACCAGGCTGTGTTAAGAATCGGTGGAAATCTCTTTTGTTGTTCCACAACAAAGGTTTCAAGCACGGCTACGTAAAGAGCCGACGTCACTGTAATCGCAAACCGTTGTCATCCTCAAAAAATAAGGGTCTATAACACCGTAAGATGACATAGCACACCACACGGTCACTTTCTGGTTGTGCAACGGACGCTGGTGTAGCTGCGTAGGATTTTCTTGCGCCCAGTATCTGAAATTTTGCTTGTTAACAAATCCACTGAGGTGGAAATGCGCTTCGTCTGACATCCGCAGTTCGTGAACAAACTCTTCGTTATCGTTTATCTTCTGAAGCATTACATTACAGAATTGCGCTCGCACCACTGCATCGGTCGGTTTCAGTTGCTGGACGATCAGCAACTTGTACGGTTGGTATTGCAAGTCCTTCGCTAATATTCTTCGAACGCTTGAACTACGCGATTGTAAAGATGCTGAGAGACGACGGATTGACCGATGTTGACTTCGTGTGACAGCACCTTGTAAAGCTTGAACATTCTGTGGTGTACGGACGGTTCGCTCAGGGCCTGGAGGTTTCTTTTTCATTGCCGAACCGGTTTCCTCAAAATTAGATATCCATATTTTAACTGCACGTGCTGATGGAACACGGTCGTCCCGTCCCAGATTAAAATGACGGCGAAATTCTCTACGCGCTCCCTCCACAATGTCATTGTTTTTGTAATACGCTTTGTTTGATAGCAAATGCACGTTGCGCACCACTCCAAGGATCCATGACAACTAAATGGCAGGTTAGGTTAGAGAGGCTAGCGCCACTTATCAAGTGGTATCAATCGTCCACGGCTACCAACACAACTTTCAAAATTTCCCGTGTCTTTGATCACTCTTTATTTGAACAGAAAATAACTTCCAGCGAAGCCGGAAAAATTTTATAATGAAAAAGCTGTGAAAGGTATTGTATGAAGGAAAAGTCATACAGTACACACTTTGCCAACTTTCTTTTTTTTACCTTTTGTTTTAGGACGTAGTGGCGGCTCGCGTATAGGCACTGTCGAACTGCAGCACCCCCTATTTCCACTTCATATTATCGATAACATGTCATATAACGAGTGCTTTTTTCTTTATTTCTTTCTTTATACTTGTAATAAAATATATAATATCCTGAAGCAATCAGTCAGTCAGTAGCCATCCCCAGTTTATGAAAAGATACAAAAATCATTGTATGCAACTGTGCGCTTCACAGTTCTAGCGGCATGGTGTTTGGCTGTTGTGCGCGTGCCAACGTAGGAAGCTGCACGCTAGGCTGCAAGGGAGATAGCACTGTTGCTCTCGCAGTTCCGACCCTGGACTGGTAGAAGGTAGTATTTTTTTATTCCGCGCGTATGTGGAACGTGTTCCCTCTTCTTTTCCTTTTCTAGTTTAGTCGGTGGAAGGAATATAAAAGCGGTTTAGTTGTTTTTTCAGTAGTAATCAGAGACGGCGGAAAGAAAGGGCTCTTTGATCGTCAGATTTGTCCTAAAACACGGTGGAAGGGCGAGGTAATTAGTAAAAAGTAATCACGTATTTGTTTTTGTGTACATATAAATTTAAATTAAGTATCGTTGGACTATAATAGTGTTTTGAAGCGGACGTTTTATTAAGTTAATATCCAATAATATTAATATGTATTGACATTTTATTATTTATTCGGTTAAATTGAATTCGGTTTTTAAGCGGAATGTGCTTAAAAACCGTAAACTATGTTCTTGAATGTGATATAAAGTGTAGAATTAGATCTTTATCCTGCTTGCAGCTATTCTATTTGATTAATTTTTTTCGGTTCTTTTATTTTACAGAAAAAATTAACTATGCCCTTAAAAGGCCCAGAGAAAAATTTTTTGGAGCAGCATCCCCGCTAATTTTAGCTACGAACCGCCCACCGTTAGGTAATAACCATGTTAACGTTTAACTTGTTTTATTATATGGAGTGCAGTGCGCAGTACATTAATTTATTTATCTTTCTTTTTTTTTTATAAACAGAGTATGTTTTATTGTTTTAAATTTAATTACATCGATTAAATTTGCTTATCTCCGTTAGGGAGTCATAGCGTCACGGCCTTTCATCCGAAGTCCTGGGTTCAAATCCCGATATGAGGCGTAGTTTTTTTTTAAACGCTACAAAATTTACATTTTCATAGTCTCACTTCTGCGATGAATTAATTCGTCAATGGCTCATAATATAACCTTCTAAAGAAAATATTTTCCTACTGTTACGGCTGATATACAGAGTTATCATAAAAGAATGGTGCGGTTTTGAACATGGTTTAAATTAAAACAGAATTACTTACAGTTTATGTTTTTTATTTTTCAAATTTGTCGTCTCAAACATTTGTTTACATAATTAATAAATTTCAATATGTGCGCCCTTAGTCGCTCGACAAATGTCCAAACGATACTCAACTTCTCTCCAAACATTAGTTAACATTTCTTCGTTAATGGTTGTTATCGCTTCATTAATCCTGTTTTTTTTAAGCGGTTTAGGTCGCGAATTTTTTGCATATAAATAACGCTTTTGATGTACCCCCACAAAAAAAAAAATCGCAAGGAGTCAGGTCTGGACTCCTTGGATGCCAAAGTACGGGTCCTTGCCGGCCTACCCATAGATCTCCAAATTTTTCGTTCAAAGCGTCCGTGACCGATGCATTGAAGTGCGGGGGAGCACTATCTTGTTGGAAACGAAGTCGATGAATGTTTTCGAGTTCATCCGGCTGAGGAAAGCAATAATCGGTTGACATGTCAAGATACACGACTCCATTAATTGTTTTTTCAACAAAGAAGAAATGCCCTTATTACACGATTTTTCATCGCACCACACCGAACATTAACTTTAGGCAAACCGCGTTGTTTCTCGATAATTGCGTGTGGGTTTTCAGACTCCCGTATTCGTGATTTGTGTCTGTTAACACGTCCATTCACATGGAATATAGCTTCGTCTGTAAAAATTATATCGTCTAAAAATGATTCGTTTTCACTTATTCTGGCCGACATTTGAACAGCGAAATTGTAACGTTTTACACCATCATCGGGTTTCAATTCCTGCAGTATCTGGATTTTATAAGCGTGTAATTTCAGTTTTTTATGTAAAACTTTGTGAACTGTTGATTTTGGAATACCTAATTCGACGCTTCGACGGGGGATGGATTTCCCAGGACTTCTAATCGCCGATCGTCTAATTAGTTCAACCGTTTCGTCCGGTACACTTGGTCTGCCCGGTTGATTTCTGTTTCATAACCGATCCAATTTCTTCGAATCGTTTGAACCAACGTGTTATGTTATTTTTATGTGGTGGTCTCTTCCGAATTCACGTCGAAACGCACGTTGAACTAAAATTACGGATTTTAATTCAGCCATCACTTTGCCTTGTCTTTATCCGAGAACATAGTAACTCGCTAAACTCACCGCAACAACAATACAAAAACTGACGTTGTGGTTACAACTGCTGATAAAGAAACTTTTGGGTTGGAAGCTTTCAGGGATACCAATATTACATCTAGAAATTTCCCTACAATCTTCCTATGAATTACTGAAACCGCACCATTCTTTTATGATAACTCTGTATTTAAATGGTTCTCTAATTTTATTAGTGTTTTCTTTTTTAAATTTTAAATTTCTATCAAGTAATAATTTTTTTCCCTCTTGCTTTCTCTATTAAAATATATTTGCATATAAATGAAAGAACGCAATGTTAATTACACTAATACAAAATTTACAATTTTATATTTTTAATTAGAAATTAATAACAGTTTTATTATCTTTAATAGTTATTATAGTGGTTTGCTGTAATTAAATTTTATTTTTTAAAATTGTTATATGAAATGTAATTTATCCTGTTTAATATCATGTACGTTCCATGAAATTTTAATTGGAAAATAGTAGTAGATTTTAAGAGGTAAAAATAGAACAGATCGATTTAGGGTGAATCTAAGGGTACTTTGATAATCGGATAGACGTAGAGGGATGATGAAATAATATTATATATGGGTTTTATTTATTAATTTGTTAATATACGTTTGGAAGTGGTTAGGAGTGAGGAGGTTGTCGCTAGAGAGCAGTAATCTTCAAAAAAAAAATATCCCTTTCGTAATGCCGGAAGGCGGAGGTAGATTTCACCGGTACTAAGTAGCGGATAAAAAACATTTCCACGTTAAAGTTAAGAAAAAACTTCAAATTTACTCAATACAATGGTTGCATGCGAAAAAAAAATTTAGCATACGACAAGCCCCATCTTCTTACAATTTCAGCAACATTTAAGTCATCCCTTGACGTAACGGGTTGTCGTATCAAAAATTGTCAGACAAAAGTTTTAGGTAATTTTTAGAGGACTAACGACCACTTTAAACTGATTCGATACTGTGCCTATTAAGGGAGGTATGATTTTTTGTCTTGGAAACCCCATTTTTCCATCCCCTGGACCAGTGGTTGGATATCAATTAACTTAGATAAGTTTTTAGGTCCTTATCCAAAGAATAGTAAACAATTTTAACGAATTCAGCAACATTTAAGTCATCCCTTGACGTAACGGGTTGTCGTATCAAAAATTGTCAGACAAAAGTTTTAGGTAATTTTTAGAGGACTAACGACCACTTTAAACTGATGCGATACTGTGCCTATTAAGGGAGGTATGATTTTTTGTCTTGGAAACCCCATTTTTCCATCCCCTGGACCAGTGGTTGGATATCAAATAACTTAGATAAGTTTTTAGGTCCTTATCCAAAGAATAGTAAAAAATTTTAACGAATTCAGCAACATTTAAGTCATCCCTTGACGTAACGGGTTGTCGTATCAAAAATTGTCAGACAAAAGTTTTAGGTAATTTTTAGAGGACTAACGACCACTTTAAACTGATGCGATACTGTGCCTATTAAGGGAGGTATGATTTTTTGTCTTGGAAACCCCATTTTTCCATCCCCTGGACCAGTGGTTGGATATCAAATAACTTAGATAAGTTTTTAGGTCCTTATCCAAAGAATAGTAAAAAATTTTAACGAATTCAGCAACATTTAAGTCATCCCTTGACGTAACGGGTTGTCGTATCAAAAATTGTCAGACAAAAGTTTTAGGTAATTTTTAGAGGACTAACGACCACTTTAAACTGATGCGATACTGTGCCTATTAAGGGAGGTATGATTTTTTGTCTTGGAAACCCCATTTTTCCATCCCCTGGACCAGTGGTTGGATATCAAATAACTTAGATAAGTTTTTAGGTCCTTATCCAAAGAATAGTAAAAAATTTAAACGAATTCGATATTTTATGTAATAAGAAAGTTATAGCGATAGTTTGTTTTTTCGAAAAATCCCTTTCCCCGTTTCCACCTCCGTAGTCCGATTTTTCCCGTTAATGATCGACGGAGTTTTTGGGTCGTTATATTTTATGTATCAATTTGATTCATAAAATACGCCAATCACTGTATCAGTGATTGGCGCAAAATTATGGCAGTTATCGTTTCCACTTTGACCCGTAGAATATTACATTCTACTTTATTTCTTGGTCAGTTGGGCTAATATAGTGGTTAACTTGTTTACCCACCGAGTTGGGTCTAGTGGTGAACGGGTCTTACCAAATCAGCTGATTTGGAAGTCGAGAGTTCCACCGTTCATGTCATAGTAAAGTCAGTTATTTTTACACGGATTAGAATACTAGATCGTGGATACCGGTGTTCTTTGGTGATCGAGTTTCAATTAACCACACATCTCCGGAATGGTCGAAAAGACTGTACAAGACTACACTTCATTTACACTCATACATGTAATCCTCATTCATGCTCTGAAGTATTATTTGAAAGGTAATTATCGGAGGTTAAACAGGAAAAAAAGGTATCGTTTCCACAAGAAAGTGAAACATATATATATTTATGTAAATATAAATTTTGAACTGACGGTGGTTTTGGGGTCTGGGGAATATGAAACGCGAAGATATGTCGAAATTTTCCGGAAGTCGAATTATGGTATCCATTACAATTGGTAGCTTTCTTATGAAATCTACCTAAAATTACTTTTTTCCCTTGTTTAGCCTCTGGGAATCACCGTCAGGTATTAGTACTTAAGAGGATGAATGAGCATGATATGTATGCGTATAAATGAAGTATAGTCTTGTACTGTCTCAGGTCGACCATTTCTAAGATGTGTGGTTAATTGAAACCCAACCACCAAAGAACATCGGTATCCATGATCTAGTATTAAAATCTATATAAAAGTAACTGCCTTTACTTGGATTTGAATTTTAGAACTCTCGACTTCGAATTTGCGAAGACGCGTTCACCGCTAGACTAACCCGGTGGGTCAACCTAAAATTATTAAATTTCAGCTCCAGTACTGGGGTTGTTTAGTTTTCAGGCCACAAAACCATATCATTATCATCATCATCATTTAGTGTTCTGCCTTTCGGCAGGTCCTTTACACCAACGCCGTTTTCCAAACATTGTTCTTCATCGATTTATAATTACCAAGATTCCACTTTCTGTAATCATATTTCCTAAACAGTTTCCCTTTTTTTTCGTACCGTATAAAATGATCGTTCTTTAATCCTCTTCGTTAGTTCATTTTATCAGTTTATCTTACTTTCTCCATATTCTTCCATATCGATATCTGAAAAGCCTTTTAATCCTGTCCCTCTCCTTTTTTCTTTTCGTCCGTACTTCGTTTCCATATGTAGCATTTGGCTAATTTATTTAAGTAGTTCTTCCTTTGCTATTACATACTTTCTCTAACGAGGTTGTTAGCGAACTACTGGGCATGTTCAATGGACTATGTGTAGAGATCGAAAAATTTGTCGGCAATCTTAAAAATGCTAAACAAAGAATGGATACTTTCATACAGTCGCGTACGCGCGTAAGCTTCGATGTTTACATTTATTGACAGTTAAGAGAAACGACCGATTTCAGGGATATATCGAGGGTTTCAGAACTTGGATGAGTGAACGAATGTCTGCTTCATCGCCACCTGTTAAGAAAAGTTGATGTTGTAAAGCCTAGGCCTAAAATACTACCCACCGGGTTGGTCTAATGGTGAATCATTTCAGAGATAACACACTGTATATCGCAGACGAAAGGGTATCTGGATTACATGTCACTAAACCCACCGGGTTGGTCTATAGGTGAACGCGTCTTCCCAAATCAGCTGATTTGGAAGTCGAGAGTTCCAGCGTTCAAGTCCTAGTAAAGCCGATTATTTTTACACGGATTTGAATACTAGATCGTGGATACCGGTGTTATTTGGTGGTTGGGTTTCAATTAACCACACATTTCAGGAATATTCGAACTGAGAATGTACAAAACTTACACTTCATTTACACTTTTACATATCATCCTCTGAAGTATTATCTAAACGGTAGTTACCGGAGGCTAAACAGGAAAAAGAAAGAAAGGCCTAAAATTCCTAATTTTTTTTTTTCTGTTTAGCCTCCGAGAATTACCGTTGAGGTATTACTTCAGAGAATGATATGTTTGAATGTAAATGAAGTGTAATCTTGTACAGTCTTAGTTCGACCATTCTTGTGATGTGTGGTTATTTGAAACTTAATCACCAAAGAACACCGGTGTCCACGATCTAGTATTCAAATCCGTATAAAAGTAACGGCCTTTACTAGGACTTCCAAATCAGCTGATTTGGGAAGACGCGTTCACCTATAGACCAACCCGGTGGTTTAAAATACTATTAATTCATAAACCTTAAGGTGGTTTTACCTCGGCCTTTAAAGGCCAGGTAATAAAGAATTTAGAGGTGAGGAAGAACGCTTGCGCATTCTCTGTTTGAAGGAAAATCCGAAAGGTGTCAGGATTTTGGCGGTTGATAGTGAGACAGAGCGAAATATCAGAAGCAACGAGAAGATTAATAAATATTCAATAAAGACGGCGGCCACGTCTTCCCTTCAGGGTCAGGATGTTCTTCCAGCCCTCTATTTCCATATTTCCAAAATATTTAATTTTTTACTTTTGCTATTTTATTGCTTTAATTAATTTCCCAATCCAAGAAGTTCATGGATTAGTTTTATACTTTGAGCAAAAATCTGCGTGCATTTTTTTTTTCAAGCTATAACTGCAAAACAAAATGTTTTCTTACCCGTGTTTATATGAACGTTTTTCTTTATTTTTACTTTTAGAACGTATCCTGTTATTCATTCCATTTCTTTTTGAGACACCCAGAGTATAATCCATAAATCATTTCATTATGCAGTAGTAAGTTAACAGAGTTTACGTAAAGAAATAAAAGAAGGTATCTCTCATAGTGGTATTTAATTTCTAAATTTATTCTTACTTTATTAATTCAGTTTAATTTTATTGAATAAATAACGAGACCCTTAAATTTCTGTTTTATTATTATTATTTCTCTTTATTAATATTTTATGCTGTTATTCATTCTTGAATTGTATTCAATCATGTTTTTTTATTAATATTTATTTAGTAAAAGAAAATATATTTTTTCTTTTAAGTCTACATTATTTAATTTTAATTTTAATTTGATTGAAAAAATACCATTAATTAGTTTAATACTTAATTTTCTGCTTTGTATATTTCAAATTTCGTATTATTGCTTAATTAATTTCACTCTATATTTATTATTAATTTATTAATCATCAAACAACCCTATTTGTTCCAATTAAAACAAAAAATTACTAATCGCTTTTATTTAGCTGTTTCTGGTTGACCTTTCGTATTAAATCTTAAATTTTATGTATTTTTCATTTTTACTTTTTTTTTGTTTTACAAAGTAAAGTAGTGTGATGGCGAAAAAATGCCGGTTTTCAGATTTCAACGGAAATATTTCATTTTGATCATCCCTGAATCCATTTTGACCAGTTTCAGCGTGACGTCTATACGTACGTATGTATCTCGCGTAACTCAAAAACGATTAGCCGTAGAATATTGAAATTTTGGATTTAGGATTGTTGTTAACATCTAGTTGTTAGATCTCCCCTTTTTGATTGCAATTGACTGGACCAAAGATTTAAAAAAAAAGTCTAAAATCCAAAAAATTTGGATTATTTTGGAAAAATAATTATTTTGTTTATTGTTAGTGAGTGTTATTTTATGAAATTAAATATAGGAAGAGTTTTTATGTGAAACCTTCGGTGTTAGAGGAAGGCGGAAAAATCGTGTCTCCGCCAATCTATTAATTTGTAGTTGAGAATTGTTAGTTATTATTTCTTAATTGCAGTAATAAGTCATCATTAAGAGATTTTCAACGACATATCATAAGTGGTACTTATTTTCATTGTTTCCAGAGTTATAGCCGAATAAAATGTTAGTTGATGAATTATTTGGATCTTATAAGGGGAAGGCACATCGGGGTTCGAATCCGACTTAATTATCGATGTTTTTTTTTAATTTAAATATATTGATTTATTAATAATTTTTAACTTCTGATTGTAAAACATATTTTACGATGAATAATAATTCAATACCAAAAAAAACCAAAAAATATGAAAAAATATCAGAAGCTATTAACTAAATAAAATTTTATGAACGTTAAAAAATCTGATATTTATTGAATAAATCAATAAATATACTATATTTTTATATAGTATATAAATATACTATATAATAATTATTTATTATTATTTGATTATGTTATTATATTATATATTATTATTATTGTTTGATTTATAGTATATAAATCAGTACATACACTACAGGGTGTCCCATATAAAACGCAACTCAACCTTACATTGGTAGGTATTGAAATAATAAAAAGGCATGTGTAAATGTAAATGTAATTTTTGTTATTACCATCCATTACCTTACATTTAGAGTAAATGTTGGAAGTGGCCGCCATCTTCTTGAATACAAGCTTCAATTCTTTTTACAGCGTTTCTTGTAACTTTTTTCAAAGTTTTTGGCTGGATATTTAATACAGCTTGTTCAATATTGACTTTTACTCGTTCAAGTGTTCGTGGTTTGTTGCTGTAAGTTTTTTCTTTGAGGTAATCCCGTACAAAAAAATCCGCCGCAGTCAAATCTGGAGATCTTGGTGGCCACAAGCCTCGACCGATAACACGATTACCAAAGAATTCCTCGACGAAATCATAAGTTGAACCTGCGTAGTGCGATGTCGCACCGTCATGTTGTAGCCGGTAGTGTCTGTCTTCCTCTTCCAATGAACTGAAATAAAATATCCTGATATCGTTCTGCATTAATGGTGTAATCGGAAAAAATAGGACCGATTATTTTCTTCCGCGATATCGCGCACCTCACGCCCGACTTCTGCGGGTTTAATTGTTTTTCGTAATAAACGTGGGGATTTTCAGCGCTCCAAATTCAACTGTTTTGGCTATTTACGTAGCCATCCAAATGAAACCGCGCTTCATCTGTGAAAAATAACGGATCCATAACATTAATTCCCTCACGCAGAAATCGACGGAACCTTTGACAATATTGTAGCCGTTTTTCGTTGTCGGGCTCAAGAAGTCGATGAATCGTTTCAACGCGATAAGATCGTAATTGTAATCGTTTGTTCGCCCGATGAACAGTCGATTTTAGACAAATTAATTTCAGCAGACAAAAGTCTGATCGATTTATTTGGTGAGGAGAGTAATCGGTCTTAAAATGTTTAAAATGTTATTTTTTTCTGTTGGCATTATTTACATCAATCTTCTTATAATTAAATTCTCTACAATTTCTGTTTAAAAAATGTATGATTTATTGCCAATTTAACAACGTTATTGAACGTCAAACGTAAAACAAAATGTGTTTTTGACCCTATTTTTGGCGTTTTACACGGGATATTTTAGAAGCTAAGAGAGATACAGTTCTATTTTTTCGTTTTCCCAGCTAAAAAACCATAAGAAACAATTGAATTTACCCCGTAATTGACCTTCCCAGAATTTCAGAAAGCCTTAATTTACCCGGAGGAACTGAAACTTCGGCGAAATCTTTCATCCTGTATAACTCGCTAACGAAGCGTTTTCGGACCTATGTTTATATGAAATTTTTTTTTTTTTTAACCTCTTGAATGAGTTGTCAAAGTATTGCCCTATTCTCCTGAATTATTCTGTATATGTAAGCGGGAATTATGTTTGTTTGGAAGAATAGAATTGTAAGCGAAATCGTTTTCCGCGTGTGTAATTGTATTTAAATAGGTGATATAAACAGGAATATATAATACAAATATTTTCTTTCTATTTGTTTGTATATAGGCCTAGGTAGTTTTTATGTGTGTGGGTATGTGTAATCGCTAATTAAAGCTATTCCATAAATTATAGTTTCAAATTAAATTGTTTTAAATTACAATTAGTTATTCTAATGTAATGTAGATTGCGTAAATTTAACCCGAAATGTTTAATTAAAGAAGCGTGAAGTTAATTGCTTAGGTACTTAAGCATTAGTTAAACATATATATATATATATATATCAGCATATTTACGTTTTGGTGAACAACAGATTTTCCATGCATATATCAATTAAACTAATGGAACTTCATCCTTAATTAGCTCTTGCAGGATTTAAATTTTCTACTTTAAATTATTTTCTCTGTGTTTGCACGCTCCTGGTTCAGATTTGTTTATACTGTGGTTATTAAGGAAATAATTTAGAAACATTTTAATAAGACTAATTTAAAAAAAAATAACGTAGATTTAGAAAAATAGTAAAACTTCTCTACACAAAAAAAATAAACAAAAAATTGTATTTTTTTTTATTTTCTGTACCTACAAAACAAGATGTCCTGACTCAATTTCAATGCCAAGCTAAAACTACTGAAGATAAATTTGTATACTCGTTCTACTTATGGTTTTAGTGCTCACCAAGAGAGGGTATTTATTGGAATTCAGAGTTCAAAGGGGTAAAATGGAGGTGCATTGAAATGTACTATTTTCTTAATTTCTAAGTAATAAGTTAAAAACCCCTCTGTATGAATCATGAGACCTTGCCGTTGGTGAGGGGGCTTGAGTGCTCAGGGATACAGAGTAGCTGGACCGAAGGTGCAACCGTATCGGAGAGGTATCTGTTGAGAGCCAGACTAAGGAATGATTTCTGAAAGAGGGCAGCAGCTCTTTCAGTAGTTGTTAGGGGCGTGAGTCACAATGACTTAAACGGCCATATCAACATCACTCAGTCCTCTGAGTACTGCGCAGCTGAAAACAATGGAAAACTACAGCTGTTTTTTTCCAAGAAAATGTGGCTCTCTGCATTTTCACACAACAATAATGGAGGCGCCTTCCTTGGTAAAATATTCCGGAGGTAAAATAGTCCCCCGTTCGGATCTCCGGGTGGGGACTACTAAGGAAGGGGTCACCTGAAAACTAAAAAATAACATTCTACGAGTCGGAGCGTGGAATGTTAGAAGTTTGAAAAAGGTTGGTAGGCTAGAAAATTTAAAAAGGGAACTGGGTAGGATGAAGGTGGATATAGTAGGAATTAGTGAGGTTCGGTGGGAAGAGGAAGGCGACTTTTGGTCGGGTAATTTTAGAGTAATTAACTCAGCGTCAAATAATGGGCAGGCAGGAGTAGGTTTCGTGATGAACAAGAAGATAGGGAGGAGAGTGGAGTATTTCAAGACGCATAGCGATAGAATCATTGTGATAAGGATAAAATCAAAACCTAAACCGACAACGATTGTTAACGTCTATATGCCTACAAGCGCCCATGATGATGAGGTAGAGTGTGTATACGAAGAGATTGATGAAGCAGTTAATAATAGTTGGAGATTGGAATGCAAGCATTGGAAAAGGTAAGGAAGGAAATTTAGTGGGTGAATACGGGCTGGGCAAAAGGAATGAAAGAGGGGACCGACTTATAGAGTTTTGCACGAAGTATAATTTAGTAATTGCCAACACCCGATTTAAAAATCATAATAGAATAATATACACTTGGAAAAAGCCAGGCGATACTGCAAGGTATCAGATAGATTATATCATGGTTAAGCAAAGATTTAGAAATCAACTCGTTGACTGCAAAACTTACCCTGGAGCAGACATTGATAGCGACCATAATTTGGTGATAATGAAATGTAGATTGGGGTTTAAAAACCTGAAGAAAAGGTGTCAGATGAATCGGTGGAATTTAGAGAAGCTTTAGGAAGAGGAGGTAAAGACGTTTTTTGAGGAGGACATCGCAAGAGGTCTGAGTAAAAAAGATAAGGTAGAAAATGTAGAAGAAGAATGGGAGAATGTTAAAAAGGAAATTCTTAAATCAGCAGAAGCAAACTTAGGCGGAACAAAGAGAACTGGTAGAAAACCTTGGGTTTCAGAGGATATATTGCAGCTGATGGATGAACGTAGAAAATATAAGAATGCTAGTGATGAAAAAAGTAAAAGGAATATTCGGCAATTAAGAAATGCTATAAACAGGAAGTGCAAACTGGCGAAAGAAGAGTGGATTAAAGAAAAGTGTTCAGAAGTGGAAAGAGAAATGAACATTGGTAAAATAGACGGAGCATACAGGAAAGTTAAGGAAACTTTCGGGTACATAAATTAAAATCTAATAATTTGTTAAACAAAGATTGAAAGATAGAAAATGGTGTTATAGAGGAAGAAGAGGAAGTTGAGGAGGATGAAATGGGAGAAACAATACTGAGATCTGAATTTAAGAGAGCATTAAAAGATTTAGATGGCAGAAAGGCTCCTGGAATAGACGGAATACCTGTAGAATTACTGCGCAGTGCAGATGAGGAAGCGATTGATAGATTATACAAACTGGTGTGTAATATTTATGAAAAAGGGGAATTTCCGTCAGACTTCAAAAAAAGTGTTATAGTCATGATACCAAAGAAAGCAGGGGCAGATAAATGCGAAGAATACAGAACAATTAGTTTAACTAGTCATGCATCAAAAATCTTAACTAGAATTCTATACAGAAGAATTGAGAGGAGAGTGGAGGAAGTGTTAGGAGAAGACCAATTTGGTTTCAGGAAAAGTATAGGGACAAGGGAAGCAATTTTCTTCTCAGATACTCCGATCGTCCAAGTTTCACTTCCATATAAAGCGACACTCCAAACATACACTTTCAAAAATCTTTTCCTGACATTTAAATTAATTTTTGATGTAAAAAAATTATATTTCTTACTGAAGGCTCGTTTCGCTTGTGCTATTCGGCATTTTATATAGCACCTGCTTCGTCCATCTTTAGTAATTCTACTTTCCAAATAACAAAATTCTTCTACCTTCATAATCTTTTCTCCTCCTATTTTCACATTCAGTGGTCCATCTTTGTTATTTCTACTACATTTCATTACTTTTGTTTTGTTCTTGTTTATATTCATATAAAACTTTTTAATTTATTTTGTTCACCATAATTAGTCCTGGTTTAATTTTAATAAAGGTGCAGAAATGAGGGTGAAATCTTTCACTCACTGGTATTTGGTAACGAAGTGATTCCGTACTTGTGCTTATATGAATTTTACTTTTTTTTTTCGCTAGTAGATGTCGTGAAAGTTTTTTTTACATTCTTCGTAAATTACTCTGTATATTTCTTTTTTTTTTATTTGAATTATAATTAGGAAAAATAAATTAAAGTTTGAATTAAAATTTTTATAATTGAATTTATTTTTATTAGCTTAAATAGAAGTATTCTGACATTTAATTGTATTTCTAAATACAACGTTTGTTTGAAAATCATTTGTCATCTCATTTATTCTATCAGTATGTCACGTAATTAAACTAGTATTATGATATTTGAAATTACAACTTTTGACTAGTGAATCTATATTCATGACTAAACTCAAGGTCATAAGGTCAAATTA
This sequence comes from Lycorma delicatula, assembly GCF_047948215.1. Lineage (NCBI taxonomy): Eukaryota > Metazoa > Arthropoda > Insecta > Hemiptera > Fulgoridae > Lycorma > Lycorma delicatula. The sequence goes on from NC_134467.1 coordinate 27,239,006, forward strand.
TTATTATCATCATCAATCTCTTTGTACATAAATCAGAATATATATATTAATCTTTTTGAATTATTTTAATTAAATTACAAAAACTACTTTAATAGTTCTTTTACTATTTATTATTTTTATCACTTTTTTTTAATTTTATTTAATTTTACGAAAAGTGACATATCATTTAAAGTAATAAAAGTTATTATTAAAGTCAAATTTTATCTATTTATTTATTTATTTCAAATGTATTTGAATAATAATACATTTTATTTTATTTTTTTTAGGTTTGGCTCGAACTTTTTCCTACACCCTCCCATAAGGGTGGCAATAAAACCAGGTTAGAACATATAATGTGGTAAAACTGTGCATATGAGGTAAGTAAGTCGTAAACTTTTGTACGCTACGAATTTAAATTTATCAAATAACGGGCGATCGTAAATTCGCACAACCCAGGTGACAACGAATTGTTTTTTAGAAAACCTTTTTTATTAATTTACAAAATAATATTAACATTTACAAAAGTATTACACATTTATAATAAATTCTGGAAATGTCAATCATAATTTTCAATGCATACATCAACGCGTTTTCAGCAGTGATATTTGATATACAGTCCTCAGTATTTTGTTTAAGTCAATTAAGTGTATGCTGGTTGTTTGATTACACATTATCTTTCAAACAGCCCCACAGATAAAAATCGGGAGGACTCAGGTAGGTGAACGAGGAGGCCGAAGTCCACGAAAAATTATCCGGTGATTATAGAAACCGCATATTACTTGTTCGCCGTGCGTGCAGTTACTACGTCTTGTTACAGCCAACAACCACGTTCATCAGCACGTAGCAAAGCTATAAACTGCACGATTATTTTTTTTATACCGCTACAACTGCGATGGTAATCGGAAAAAAAAGGCCAATTCTGGGACTAGTTACATCACACCTCAATTTTTTTTTGAATGTAATGGCTGTTCGTGGAACACATGCGGGTTCTCTGAAGATCGTATTCTGTAATTTTGGATTCACAATAATCCAGAATATAATGTGGTATGAAAAAAAAAACAATACGAAGTAACTTAACTACGGGGAAATTAGTAATATCATACAGCCGAAAAATTTTTTTGGTTAAATATGAGTGTATGTTGCATCGGTCTTATCATAACCAGAGTATCATGGACTTTGGAATTAATATATAGGGTGATTCAAAGAAACGGGTAATTTTAAAAATTAAATAACGTTAATGAAAAATTTTTTTTAGAAAATGAATTTTATTTCATATAATTGTACAAATGTTGCCATTTTAGGATACGTACATCTTAGTTTATTTTTTAAAGATGACATCTTGCAGGTGACCTCCTCTTTTACGTAAACACTCACGAAGTCTCTTCGTTAAATTGTTCACGGTTTGACGTAACATCTCGACTGGAATTTTCGCAATTGCTCTTCGGATCTTTGCCTTCAGTTCTTCCGTTGTAGCAGGTCTACTGTGGAACACTTTGCTTTTAAGGTGACCCCATAAAAAGTAATCGCAAGCTGAGAGATCAGGCGATCTGGGAGGCCATCTAATGTCACCGTTTCGTGAAACGACAAACAATCGGCGTACAGCTGCCATCGGTATTCGTGCAGTATGTGACGTTGCTCCGTCTTGTTAAAACCAGGCTATGTTAAGAATCGGTGGAAATCTCTTTTGTTGTTCCACAACAAAGGTTTCAAACGCGGCTACGTAACGAGCCGACGTCACTGTAATAGCAAGACTGTTGTCGTCCCCCAAAAAATAAGGGCCTATAACACCGTAAGATGACATAGCACACCACATGGTCGCTTTCTGACTGTGCAACGGACGCTGGTGTAGCTGCGTAAATTTTGCTCGTTAACAAATCCACTGAGGTGGAAATGCGCTTCTGACATCCAGAGTTCGTGAACAAACTCTTCGTTATCGTTTATCTTCTGAAGCACTACATTACAGAATCGTGCTCGCACAACTGCATCGTTCGGTTTCAGTTCCTGGACGATCTGCAACTTGTACGGATGGTATTGCTAGTCCTTCGCTAACATTCTTCGAACACTTGAATTATGCGATCGTAAAGATGCTGAGAGACGACGGATTGACCGATGTGGACTTCGTGCGACAGCATCTTGTAAAGCTTGAACATTCTGTGGTGTACGGACGGTTCGCTCACGGCCTGGAGGTTTCTTTTTCATTGCCGAACCGGTTTCCTCAAAATTAGATATCCACGTTTTAATTGCACGTGTTAATGGAACACGGTCGTGCCGTCCCAGATTAAAATGACGGCGAAATTCTCTACTCGCTCCCTCCACACTGTCATTGTTTTTGTAAAACGCTTTGTTTGATAGGAAATGCACGTTGCGCACCACTCCAAGGATCCATGACAACTAAATGGCAGGTTAGGTTAGAGAGGCTGGCGCCACTTATCAAGTGGTACCAATCGCCCACGGCTACCAACACAACTTTCAGAATTTCCAGTTTCTTTGAATCATCCTTTAAATTCGATGCTTTTCTTAGCATATTATACATCGTATTACGGGCGAAGGGGAACTATGTCCGGGATTGGATGTAGTTTTGTGAGGCCAACAACTCTGGTCAGACTATTTCTGGTTATTTTTCGACCCGTTTTTGGAATATTGCTCGATGATGTATGTTAATATCGCTCATACATTATTGGCAGCATTGAAGCTACCCAAAAGAAATTTTTATATATTCTTGCCGATACTGGGTTGTGCTTCTGGCTTCTGTTAACAAATCCACCAAGATGAAATCAAGTATCATCGCTGAAAAAAAACCTTGTCTAGAACAGTTACACCATCTCGAATGAATCTTCTAAACCGCCTAGAATATTGCATTCGTTTCTCCTTATCTGGTTCTTGGAGCTGATGATTTACGTTTATCCGGTACGGATTAACGTTTCAAGTCTTCGAAGAGAGTTTTTTGGAGAACGAAGAAGCGTTTCATTTATCAGGCATATTATGTTTATCCCGAAAACGATTAAATAAACAGTATATAGTGGATTTGTTTGCCGCGTTAGCGTATGGAAAAGCATTTAAAAAATCTTCTTGACACTTTGCGTACGATTTCGATTCGTTGTAACTCACGACAATAAAGACGCGTTGTTCTTTCGTAAAAGACAATTGATTCTCGGATTAAACAAACTGCTTGGTGCTACGCCTATTGTTGTCCGGAGGTGTGATTTATCAGTGCTACCATACGCTATTCTGTCGGACAAAAAATTACCATGATTAAAATATCTTTTAATAATTTAACTGTCATTCCTACAAAGCAAAAAATTTGCGTTTCTTTACGATCATTCTGTAATAAAATAAAGTGTAAATAAAATATAGAACATTTTAGGAAGAAAAGATAAAAGGTAAAGATTCACCGCTAAACGTAGAACAGGACACAAATTATTTTATTCAATTCTTTAATGATAACATTATTATTGAAGCTTTATAATTACGCAAACTTATCGGAAATTACAATACATTTGCTACAGACGCTAATCATCGAATTATCTGTGTAGTAAAATTTCTTGTAGTGCCGAGGATTACCGTAAGGTAGTTTTAATCGATCAGGAAGACGAATCCTTTTACAAGCGAGTGCAAAAACTTAAAAAAAAGTGCCGCAGCATTTTTGCAGCGCCTACGTAAAGTATCAGATATTAATTCACGGCACAAAACAATATAAGAAGCAGAAACACAAACCAACGTTGACAACAATATGTCATAATTTCTTTTGGACTGCTTCAATGTAGTCAATAATGTATGAGCGATATTAATATACATAATCGAGCAATAACCAGAAATAGTTTGACGAGAGTTGTTGGCCTTACAAAACTACGCCCAAACCCGGACGAAGTTTCTGTTCGCCCGTGATACGATGATATACTGAGAAAACAGAAGTATAGAATCTATATTAATTCCTAAGTCCATGATACTCTCTGGTTATGATAGACTGATGCAACATATACTCATATTTAACCAAAAGAATCTTTTCCCAGTAGTTAAGTTACTTCATATTGTTTTCCTTCATACCAGATTATATTTTGGATTATTGTGAAATTAGCTTGTACCTGGTGCTGCTCACAGAAATTCGATTTTTAGCTTCAAATATGAATAATTCAGAACCAGGTCCACCCCTGGCGGTTCTCGCAATAATCTAATTTTGGCTAAAAACTTGATGTTTTTCAACCGTTAGGAAATCAGCTTACCCTTTAATTTACCCAAAACCCAGTTTTTTCCTGCTGTGAACCGATTTGCATGAAAATCAATTGGATTTTATTTTTACTAAGTTTATTTAAACATTCCAAGTATCATGAAAATTCGTTGAAAATTGTGCCCAGTAGAACGAAAAAAGATGCAAATGTACCTAAAAAATCCCATTTTTTTGGCTCACAACTCCGGTTCGTATGAACCGATTCATTTAAAAATTTATAGGGCTCTTTTTCCAATAAATCACCCCACCAAGTTTGATCATAAATTGGTGAAGATGTGCGTCCGGTAGGACTGGCGGAAAAATATTACACATCCTACCCTACTAAAGGGCAGTTGTTTGTGTGTCCGTCTCTTTCTCTCTCTGGTAAAGTTGTTCTTATAGCCAGCGTTTCATGTGAGCAAAGAGGTGAAAATCAGATGGAGCCAATTCCGGGCTGTATGGTGGGTGAATATGAATAAGCAGAGAGGAATGTTGTCATCAGGAATTGTCTTCTCCATGACAATCGTCGGCCGCACACTCCAGCTGTAACAAAGAAGTTCCTGCAACGTTTTCCTTGGGAAGTGTTTGATCACCCACCGTACAGCCCGGACTTGGCTACATCCGATTTTCACCTCTTTCCTCACATGAACGCCTGGTTAGGAGGACAACAGTTTGGCACAGCCATCGAGTTGCAGACCGGCGTAAAAGGCTGAAAACACAGGCGGTTCCGTTCTATGACGAGGTTATTGGAAAGTTGGTACCACGCTACGACAAACGTCTAAATCGGAGTGGCGACTATGTAGAGAAATAGCGTAACTATGTAAGTACTTGTTACAAATAAACGATTTTTTATTTTCACTGTGGTTTTAATTTCGTGACCGATCGGACCTTGAAAAAAAATAACCCTCGTATTTCAAACGTGATATACGGAGTGTTCCACAAAGTTCGCCGAACTTTAGAAACTGATTAAGGACACCAGAATAAGCAAAAACATTCATATCGACATTAGCTGTGTTTTGCTTTGTTTTTCTTCTGGACGCCATTTTGTGATTTTCAACAAAAAATGTTTTTCTCAGGAACGGGTAAATGTATTTTAATTAAATTTGGCAAATCTAAGTATTCCACAAAATTCAATATCGTTGTAATTATTGCTTTGAGCAAATTTTTATTTATTACAAAATTTATTAAGCATTTTATTTTGATTAAAATGAGGTAATGATTTTTATTAATTTACTGTTATTATTTGTTATTAATAATTTTTATTGCATTTAGTGGAGGAAATAAAAACAGGCAAAAAATTATCAACTTCATTACGGTGCAAAAGCGTACTGCCGGGTTAATTTTATTCAGTAACTCGATTGTTTGTCAATGGATTTTTACAAATGAGGTATCATTTGTTAAAAAATAAAATGCTTATTAAATTTTGTAAGTAATTATTCGATCAAACAAATAATTACAAAGATATTGAAGATTTAAAAATTAAGATTGGAAATTTTGAAGGTGACTTTTCAAAACTTTTTATTTTGTAACATAAGATACTAGTACTAAATTTCTTAAATTTAAGGTATGTATACCCGTTTCGGAGAAATAATTTTTTTGTTGAAAATCACGAAGTGGCGTTCAGAATAATAAGAAAGCAAAATAGGACTTTATCGATATGAACTTTTTTATTCATTTTAATGTCTTGAATCAGTTCCTGAACACTCTGTATAAATAAATATATATACTCACGCACAAACTTGCGAAAGAGTACAGAGGGAGAAAGATAGAGAGTAATTGGGAAACTCAAATTAATTATTATTTTACTAAAGTTAACTTTATAAAGAAAAACTCGTTTACTTGTGTAACTCGTTAAATTGTATATATTTATGTATATTAACTTTTATGTAATTTATTTAACTTTATTTTCCTCTTGACTGGATAGAATTAAATATAATCAAAAGACATTTTATTTAAAAAAATATTACCTTTATTAAGTGAAACTTTTGTATTAAATTTATAAGTTTATGTAGTTGATTGGTTTACCAAAGAGATTAATAAAGATAAGTAAAATAAACTTCAATAAATTACGTTTCAGTTGATATTAATATATATATATATATATATATATATATATATATATATATATATATATATATACTAGCGTACCCCGTCGCAATTTCACCCGCAATATAGATGTAGCTTCACTCGCAATGCTTTTTTAATAAATAAAATATATTTAATCGACAATATTATATTTAGATTTTCATTAAATCCTGATAAAACGGTAAATAACATTTTTTATGAAAATTACTGAAGGAATATACGATAAACAATGAATTGTTGCCCGAAACTTAAATAAAGGAAAACAAAAAAAGGAAGATAAGAAAATTGTACAATATTTTTAGACCAATCCATTTTATGAATGAATTAAAATAGTTCAGTATAAAAGTCCAATAAATATAAACGAAAAATTTATTACAATCCCAAATCTAGCATCCCCATCGCGGCTTCGCCCGTGTGCTCTATGGTTATTTGCGCTTCCCGTCAAGATCAGAGGGTCACGGCTCGCTTCGCTCTCCCTTCCCGTTTTCTCCCGTTTCCCTTTTCTTCTCTCGTTTCCCATTCCCTAACTTCCCTTTCTCCTTCCTCTTCCTCCATTTCCCATTATTCCACGTCCCTATTTTCTCTTTTCCCTTCCACTTCCTTTTACCGTTTCTCCTTCACCCCGTTTTCCCCTTTTTCTTTTTTCCATTTTCCCCTTCTTCCCTTTTTACAGTTTTCGATTTTTCCCTATTTCCCTTTTCCGGTTTTTCCCTTCTTCCCCCCACGTAAATCGGTCCAGCAGTTTTTTTAGTCTATACCGGATACACATATCAAAAACACTGCAATGGAATCGTGAAGTATTTAGTATAGCGTATGTTGCTTTTACGTCCAACAGATAGTGCTGTTAACACTAAATTTATTTTTTTATCGATTTTAACCCCTTAAAATCAAAATTTCACAAAATCCTTTCTTACTCCTCGCCTACTTAAAGATACGAAGGTACCCTGAAAATTTCAAGTCTCTACTTATAATAGTTTTGGTTGTACGTTGGTTATAAGTCAGTGAATTTGTCAGGATATTCTCTTTTATATAAGAGATAAAATTATGTATAAATTAAATAATTACTTATAACAATCGTATTGTCTTCTTTTATTCTATGTAAGTGTGAGAGTCGAAAGAAAGAGATAGACTGAGTGGACGGTTAACAGCCTAATGAGTTGGAAGATGGTTGGGTGGATTTGATATGAGGTACAGTCATACTTAAAATTTAGTCTATCCTTTTTTATTTATTTTTATATTTCCTTTTAAAATTCATTAAACGTTTTATTTTGTACCACCTCCTCGCTGCTAATTCAGTATTTAATATAGGTGTCAAAATTTTAAAGCGAATGTAATCTTTAACAAATAACTACCAAACTTATTAAATCGTTAAAAATTTAGATTTTTTTTTTGTTATTATGCAATTAATATTTTATACTTGTTGCTTTTGTTTTTTACTTCCTTGTACGAAGTAAAGGAAGTATTGTGATCACGAAAAATTTCGGTTTTCAGATTTCAACGGAATATCAGTTTTGACCACACCTGAATCCATTTTGACTAGTTTCGGGGTGACGTATATACGTATCTCGCATAACTAAAAAACGATTAGCCGTAGAATGTTAAAATTTTGGATTTAGGACTGTTATAACATCAAGTTGTGCACCTCCCCTTTTGAATTGGAATCGACTAGACCAAAAGTGTCCAACATCCAAAACAATTTGGATTTTTGACTTTTTCTTAAATGCAGTAATAAGTCATCATTTAATGTTTTCAACGATATATCATAAGTGGTACTTATTTTCTTCGGTTCCAGAGTTATACCAAATAAAATTTTAATTAATGAAATATTTGGATCTTACAAGGGGAAGGGGCACATCGGTTCGAATCAGACTTCATCTTTTTTTTTTTTTAATTTAACTAGTTTGATTTATTTATAATTATTAACCTTTGATTGTAAACAATGTTTTACGATAAATAACGATTCAACAATAATGATAACTAAAAAAAAAAAAAAAATATGAAAAATATAGCACAAGTTATAGTGAAATAAAATTTTATGAACTTTTCATTTACAAAAAAAATGTGTACTTGTAATGTAATACGCGTACAAGGTATGTGATGTAGTGTCCACATCAGATTTTTATTCTTAACGCACCGGGTTGGTCTAGTGGTGAACGCGTCTTCCCAAATCAGCTAATTTGGAATTCGAGAGTTCCAGCGTTCAAATCCTAGTAAAGCTAGTTATTTTTACACGGATTTGAATAATAGATCGTGGATACCGGTGTTCTTTGGTGGGGTTGGGTTTCAATTAATCACACATCTCAGGAATGGTCGAACTGAGACTCTACAAGACTACATGTCATTTACACTCATACATATCATCCTCTGAAGTATTTTCTGTAAGGTAATTTCCGAAGGTTAAACAGGAAAAAGATTTTTTATTCTTAACATGTTAAATACTTTGAAGAAATCTTTATTGTTTTTTAAATATTGATAAATTAATATATTTTAATTTTTAAATAATATTAACACACACACACACACACACACATATATATATATATATATATATATATCTGTGTTTTTTTAAATAATATTTAATTATTAACACACACACACATATATATATATATATATATATATATGTGTGTGTTAATAATTAAATATTATTTAAAAAAAACACAGATATATATATATATATATATATATATATGTGTGTGTGTGTGTGTGTGTGTGTGTGTGTGTGTGTGTGTGTGTGTGTATGTATGGTGTAAGAAGTGTACAAACACAATAACGAGCTTTGAATTGGTCGTAATATCTCTTGGATAAGGTATACAGACTATAATATCAGAGCAAAATGGACAGTTGAAGTTGTTTGCATGATTGTAGATTAATTCCTTTTTTTTCCGCTTGGTAGCGGCACTAACAAAGATGACGACTCTTAAACAGTAAGTCAACTGTGTTTTACAACAGTTTGTTAAATAAAAATCTGTTGTTATGGTTCGACGTGCTCATTTGTCGATAGCATTGATTAGTTTGTAACTCTGGGATATCTGAGTAAAGAGTACAATAAGGACGAACGAATGTGGTTAAAGGTAGTGTCGAACGTGTCGTGGAGCCTGTCTTGCAAAGTCGGCATAGTTTACCGCTCCTTTGATGCCTACTGACGTAGCAGTCAAAATAATGATAATAATAAAAAATTTATTCTTAATTTTTTTTTTTTTACAAATAAACTTCTACATTTTTTTTTCTTTTTAATATCTAGAACAATATCGATGTTCTTATTTCGGAATTATTACAATTATTTATACTTTACTCTAATTTTATTATTATGTATCCTATTTAATTTAGTAATATGCTACAAATTTTATATACATAGACGACGCTTGGTGTAGAGAGTTGAATCGGCGTAATAGCATAACATTTTGAATTTAATTTCTCTTTTAATATTGCGCTTTGTCAGTTTAATTTATTTATTATAAAAACCTATTTCGAGAAGTTTCTTTGAAACATTAATTGATTTTTTATTTCCAGTTCTTTAGATGTCCCTGGAATCTCGTAGTTTTTAGGTCTAAAAAAATTTTTTTTATTATTTTGACATCAAATTATTCCCTTTTTTTTAATTTATATAATTTTCCGAATTCCAGTTCTTAACTGAAAAATTATAATAAAAAAATTCTTTATTTTATTGTATACTTTCGTTCTTTCAGATTACAAAAAAAAAAAATTATGTATATGCCAAACATTTATTTGTTTTTGTTCAAACCAACATTTGTTACATGTTTTTACAAAATATTTGAATAATTGTTCGAGTATTACCACGCATTCAAACAATTAATAATATTACACAATTTATATATAAATATTTATAAAGAAATTAAAAAAAAAAAAAAGACCACACCGGCCGGGAATCGAACCCGGGTTACCCTTTGAACAATTTCAGGCGGGCGTTCTCCCACTAAACCACCGGTGCTGTTGTGCGTAGTCATTTAAAATAAGTTATATAAGCAATGCGCTAACAGATTTCCAACGTATTGGTTATAAGTATATTACAGCGCTTACGTGAAAGCGAGAATAAAATGAACTAACAAAAACTATTGTTAATTACGAGTTTTCAATTAAACTTTTGTTATACATTTATTTAATTAAAATCAGTTTTTTAACAATAAATATTTTTTATTTATTTATTATTATTTTTTTATTATGATACAAGCTGAGCTGAAAACAATATTTTGACAAATAATTTAAAAAGATTAATTTTTAAAATTTTAATATTTCTCTGTATAGTTTAATTTTTTAAATATTGTTTCCGATTGTGATTCAAAACTAAAAGGTTTGCAATAAATCAGTTAAATTGAATATACTCTTACCGTGTAATATTATTTTGTTAAAAAAAAATATATATTTACAAAATATACGATATTTTTGTGTAATATTTAAAAAAAAAAATTGTTGTTCAAATTTATGTAATTTTTTATGTAATGTTTATTGTGGTACAATAAATAGAAATAATTTCTTTCCCTTTTTTACTCCCCCCCCCCCCACCACACCCTATCCATGCCTCTCTCACACACTCTCTCTCTTCTCTCTCACACACACAGACACACACACACACACACACACACACAGAGAGAGAGAGAGAGAGAGAGAGAGAAAGAGAGAGAGAGAAAAACGACAGATTCACGAAGAATATAACAAACTTTCAGGACATGTCCTACTAGCGAAAAATAAAAAAATTCCTCTATAAATATAGGTTCGGAAATGCTTCGTTAGCGAGTGTCGGCCGGCAAAAGAAACTGTGTCGGCCGGCAGAATGTAACTATTGGGATACAAATTAAGAGTTAATTTAGTGGTTTTATATAAAATCTGGTCTTAAAAATTTAAAAAATAAATAAATAAACCCCAGATCTTTATTTTAGTAGTTTTTTTATAAAACTGTGATTAAATACAAAAGATTTGAATCGAAAAACACAATTTTATATATTTGACGTAATATAGCTTTTTTATTTTTTTTTGTCTTCAGTCATTTGACTGGTTTGATGCAGTTCTCCAAGATTCCCCATCTAGTGCTAGTCGTTTCATTTCGGTATACCCCCTACATCCTACATCCTTAACAATTTGTTTTACATATTCCAAACGTGGCCTGCCTACACAATTTTTTCCTTCTACCTGTCCTTCCAATATTAAAGCGACTATTCCAGGATCCCTTAGTTCGTGGCCTATAAGTCTGTTTCTTCTTTTAACTATATTTTTCCAAATGCTTCTTTCTTCATCTATTTGCCGCAACACCTCTTCATTTGTCACTTTATACGCCCATCTGATTTTTAACATTCTCCTATAGCACCGCATTTCTAAAGCTTCTAATCTTTTCTTCTCAGATACTCCGATTGTCCAAGTTTCACTTCCATATAAAGCGACACTCCAAACATACACTTTCAAAAATCTTTTCCTGACATTTAAATTAATTTTTGATGTAAACAAATTATATTTCTTACTGAAGGCTCGTTTAGCTTGTGCTATTCGGCATTTTATATCGCTCCTGCTTCGTCCATCTTTAGTAATTCTACTTCAAAATAACAAAATTCTTCTACCTCCATTAATCTTTTCTTCTCCTATTTTCACATTCAGTGGTCCATCTTTGTTATTTCTACTACATTTCATTACTTCTGTTCTGTTCTTGTTTATTTTTATGCAATAGTTCTTGCGTAGGACTTCATCCATGCCATTCATTGTTTCTTCTAAATCCTTTTTACTCTCAGCTAGAATTACTATATCATCAGCAAATCGTAGCATCTTTATCTTTTCACCCTGTACTGTTACTCGAATCTAAATTGTTCTTTAACATCATTAACTGCTAGTTCCATGTAAAGATTAAAAAGTAACGGAGATAGGGAACATCCTTGTCGGACTCCCTTTCTTATTACGGCTTCTTTCTTATGTTCTTCAATTGTTACTGTTGCTGTTTGGTTCCTGTACATGTTAGCAATTTTTCTTCTATCTCTGTATTTGAACCCTAATTTTTTTAAAATGCTGAACATTTTATTCCAGTCTACGTTATCGAATGCCTTTTCTAGGTTTATTAACGCCAAGTATGTTGGTTTGTTTTTCTTTAATATTCCTTCTACTATTAATCTGAGGCCTAAAATTGCTTCCCTTGTCCCTATACTTTTCCTGAAACCAAATTGGTCTTCTGAATATGAAGGTCTCAATTGTTCAACAACAATTGAGACCTTCATACTGACATGACGGATAACGCTGACATTATTTTACGTTTTGAAGATCAATTGTTATATTTATTTTTGTCTTTAAAATTCAAGTTAATATAATTAATGATATGTAGAGTAAATTATTATATCATATCAATGTTCCTGAGGATGTATTAATAATCCGAAAGCGCTTGAACATACTTACTATTTTTATTTTACCTTTGCTAAGAAAGTCTCCTGTAAGAAAGATTCGGTGTGTGCTACTCCGCAGTCATAATTAAACGTGTCGTTGACTATACCTTGAATATTTACGGTAGCTGATTTTAGATACGCGGGGAATAAATTTCTCTGTTCAATTTATCTCAGTACATTTAAAATCATTGCGCGGACGTGCAACCGCATTTATTTGCAGACTAAATAATTGGTTATTGTATGCAATAATTATGTACTCGGTTTAATTGGCCAATTTAATATTATGTTTGCTGATATCGTACGAATTTCAGTACATGAAATCGTTAGTTATCTAACCCAACCATGCGGTAGACCGCTTGTATTGTAGTGGGTAGACCTCATGTTGATAGAAAACCGCATGCTAAATTTACATGCAATTTTTTTAATATTTTTGGGAATTTACCTGTTTCGAAAGTTTTATCTGTATAAATAAAAGACTATCTTAGTTTAACGTGTGCCCTAATAACTCAAAAACTACTTATACGATTGTACTGAAAGTATCAATGTTTATTATTATTTGTCCCTGGAATGTTTTCTTGTCATTTGTTTCATATATGTATTAGCGTCGCATGAGATATTTGTTATATATAAGAATGACTATACATTCAAATTTAACAATAGCGAAGCATTAATCGGGTACATTTAAATAGTTTAGTGCATTAAAATTTAAATAGTTTATTGTCATGAGTTCTAGATTTTCTATTTAGCAGAGAGAAAATAATTATTTGTAAACTCTTTCTTATTAAGAAAAAAAGATGAGATTCTTTTATTTGGAAATACAAAAACAATCTATATACCGTTTTTATTTTATCACTAATTTTGTATTCAATTCGTTCAAAATTAAAATCTCAACAAATTTTCTTTCAAGATTTTTATGTGTTTATTAGCTATTAAACAAAGTTAAATAGTTTTTTTTTAGCCAAAGATATGGTTTTACATACCTTAGTTCTCGGAAACTGCGGCATATACAATTCTAGGATTAATTTTATTCGATTTTTCAGGAACAAACCAGGAAATCACTAATTCTCCTTAATTAACGTCCTAAAAATTTCAGTACGACCTCATCTCACCGAGGTAGCTGAAATCCAAACGAAATGTTTCACTAGCTGTAACATTTTAACACGTATGGTTTTTATGAACATTTTCTCATAAGGTTTGGGGGTCCAATGAGGATTGATGGACATATTTTTGGGTCATTCCGAGCGAAATAAAAAAAAATATATACATTTCGGCACGCAGAAAGGCGGAGGTAGATTTCACCGGTGCTAAGTAGAGGATAAAAAACCCACCGGGATGGTCTAGTGGTGAACGCGTCTTCCCAAATCAGCTGATTTGGAAGTCGAGAGTTCCAGCGTTCAAGTCCAAGTAAAATTGAATACTAGATCGTGGATACCGGTGTTCTTTGGAGGTTCGGTTTCAATTAACCATAGATCTGAGGAATGGTCGAACTGAGACTGTAAAAGATTACATTTCATCCCCTGAAATATTATCCGAAAGGTAATTACCGGAGGCTAAAGAGGAAAAAGAAAGAATTAGGGGATAAGAATGATCTCCACCTTAAAATTTACTCAATACTACAATGGTTGGCATGTGAAAAAAAGTTTCACATGTTTATTTAGCATACGACAAGCCCCATCTTCTTACAATTCTAACAATATTTTGGTCATCCCTTGGCGTGATTGAATACACTGATTTTGGGACCAGTTTACTGGTCCCAAAATCTCAATCGAGTTCGTTAACGATGAAAATCGAGCTGGAAATGGTGGACTTTTCGAAAAAAACAATAAATCGCTATAACTTTCTTATTAAGTTGAATATCGAATTCGTTTAAAGTTCCTACTATTCTTTGGATAAGGGCCTAAAACTTATCTAAGTAAAGCTTTTTGATATCACCAACTATTGGCCCAAAGGATAGAAAAAATGGGGTTTCGAAAACAAAAAAATCATACCTCCCTTAATAGATACAGTATCGAATCTGTTTAAAGTGGTCGTTAGTTCTTTAAACATTACCTAAAACTTTTGTCTAAAACAATTTTTGATATGACCAAACTTTACGGCAAGGGATGAGCAAAATGTTGCTGGAATTTGTAAGAGGGTGGGGCTGGTCGTATCCTAAACCTGTGAAATTTTTTTTCACATGCAACTATTGTCGTATTGAGTAAATTTGAAGTTTTTCTTAATTTTAAGGTGAAATTCTTTTTTTATCCCTTACTTATCGCCGGTGAAATCTACTTCCGGCGGGCCGAGAGGGGTTTTTTTTTAAAATTATTTCTTGAAATTACGGTTATAATAATTTAATTTTCTTATTAACAGAAAATATTTTTTTTTAATATAAAATAAAAAATAAAAATTTCACACTTAGTTTTCTCATTTAATTTATGTTTTGTATTTTTCTTGTGTAAAAGATTATAAAAAAAAAAAAGTAACAAATATTTGCAGAATTTTTAAAACGTTTTTCATTTTAATAAAATTGATATGTGTTATGTTTTTATTTTTTGATATCACTTTTTACCGCATAAATGAAGTAAGCATCCATAAAAGACAAAGGATTACGATCTAATATTTAATTCCCTAGTAAAGCCAGTTATTTTTACACGGATTTGAATGCTAGATCGTGAATACCGGTGTTCTTTGGTGGTTGGGTTTCAATTAACCACACATCTCAGGAACGGTCGAACTGAGAATGTACAAGACTACACTTCATTTACACTCATACATATCATCCTCATTCATCCTCTGAAGAATTATCTAAACGGTAGTTACCGGAGGCTAAACAGGAAAAGGAAAGAATATTTAAATCCTTACATTTATGAAAATTCTATTCTTTGGTTCTTGATTCAATTTTATTTATTTATTTATTTTTTTTTTGTATGAGATGTAGGTTGAAAAATAATAATAAATAAAAATTACTTGGAAAGTTTTGATAACGGCGTTGTTGAAAGATAAATTTTTCAACAGTTATATCCATCGTAAAGAAAGATTTATAATCTTTAAGTTTTTCACTTATGTATGATTAGATTGTTTTAATATATATATATATATATATTTTTTTTTTAAATGTTTAAAACCATTTTCTTGTTAAGAATTTTATTATTCATTTTTTATTTTAGTTAGATTCCTTTACTCTTTGTTCTTCTTGTAAACTTATTCCTTTTTTTTTATTACCTTCTAACAGACTAGTTTAGTTTAAAACTTTCTTTTCCCCTACCCAATCACTCTCTCTCTCTCTCTCTCTCTCCCTCTTACTTCAGTATGTGTATATTACATTTTTATTGTATCTCCGACAACTTTAATGTGTTATTTTCTGTTTATTTTTATATATATAAGGTCTATTTCATGTTCAATGTAACTTTTTAACCAGTTTTCTAACTTTTCATTTTTATCTTTGAATTTCCTTGCATTCTTTTTACCATTTTTAATTTTTCCTTTTAGTATTAGTTCTTTATATCATTTATTATTTTTCTTACATTTTTTAAATTAAGATTTTCCTTATTCCGAATTTCAGTTTGATTGTTGCAAAAGTCTAAGTAATTTTAATATGTACAGTGTGATATTAAAGTACGGAAAACGTCTCATATTTCAAAACTGAGGGTTGCTAGGAGGTAATTGGGGAACTGTATAGTTAAAAAAATACTATTTTATGGCGTATTTGAAATTTTTGTACGATACCTCTGATCCGCCATATTGAATCAAACATTATTTTTAAAAAGGAAGAAGATTGACGTGTGATGTATGATTTTAATGTAAAATACAGGGTTATCATAAAAGAATGGTGCGGTTTCAGTAATTCATAGGAAGATTGTAGGGAAATTTCTAGATGTTATATTGGTATCCCTGAAAGCCTCCAACCAAAAAGTTTATTTATCAGCAGTTGTAACCACAACGTCAGTTCTTGTATTGTTGTTGCGGTGAGTTTAGTGAGTTACTATGTTCTCGGATAAAGACAAAGTAAAGTGTGTTTTATTGATTGCTGAATTAAAATCCGTAATATTAGTTCAACGTGCGTTTCGACGTGAATTCAGAAGAGATCCACCACACAAAAATAACATAACACGTCGGTTCAAACGATTCGAAGAAACCGGATCGGTTAAAACAGAAATCGATCGGCAGACCAAGTGTACCGGACGAAACGATTGAACTAATTAGACGATCGGCAATTAGAAGTCCTGGGAAGTACATCTCCCGTCGAAGCGTCGAATTAAGTATTCCAAAATCAACAGTTCACAAAGTTTTACATAAAAACTGATTACACGCTTCTAAAATCCAGATACTGCAGGAATTGAAACCCGATGTTGGTGTAAAACGTTACAATTTCATAAAAAAAATTCACAAAAATCCAAAATAATTTGGATTTTTTCTTAACTGCAGTAATAAGCCCTCATTGAAAGCTTTTCAACGATGTATCATAAATTGTACTTATTTTCATTGGTACCAGAGTTATAGTTAAATAAAACTTTAATTAATGAAATATTTGGATCTTACAAGGAAAAGGCACATCGGTTCGAATCAGACTTCATCTCCTTTTTTTTTTAATTTTTTTTTTAAATTTAAGTATATTGATTTATTATTCTATGATTGTAAAAAATCTTTTACGATAAATAATAATTTGATAGTAACAATATAATATATATATATATATATATATATATATATATATATGAAAAAATATCGGAAGTTATTAATAAAATGAAATTTTATGTACTTTTATCGACTGAACCAAAAGTATCCTTAAAAGCCCCAAAATCCAAGTAATTTGGATTTTGGACTTTTTCTTAACTGCAGTAATAAGCCATAATTGAGAGCTTTTCAACGATGTATCATAACTGGTACTTATTTTCATTATTTCAGAGTTATAGCCAAATAAAATTTTAGTTAATGAAATATTTGGATTTTACAAGGAAAAGGTATATCAAAAGGTATATATTCGAATCAGACTTCATTTCCTTTATTTTTAATTTAAATATATTGACTTATTAATAGTTATTAACCTCTAATTGTAACAAAGCTTTACGATAAATAATTATTCAATAATAACAATAAAAAAAAAATGTATATGAAAAAATAACAGAAGTTATTAATAAAATGAAATTTTATGCACTTTCGAAAACGTTTATATGTAATTTAATAGGTGTACAAGGAAGTTATGTGGTGTCCACATCAGAATTTTTAATGAAATTTAATTTCAATATCCTGTATTCAATTTTTTTTAAGTAATTTACATGAATGTTTTCAGAATTAAATTTTCTACGTTTCTAATTGAAAAAAGTTAAATTTAATTAACCATTTAACAGTTTTCTTACGTTAAACCCAAAAAGTGTTATTTTTTACACCCAATTTGTGTGTTTTACGTCAAATATCCTTAAAACGAATTGAGGTACAGTACTGGGACAATTTAAAAAAAATATCTTCAGCTCAAAATCTAAAGAAACAACTAGATTCGCCTCTTAATTTACCTTCCCTGAATTTTAGGAAGTCTTAATTTTCCCAGGGGAACTGAAATTCGGGCGAGATCTTTCGCTAGCTGTATCTTACTAACGAAGCTTATACGAATTTTTTTCTTATTTTTAAGTATATAATCAGCACCCAAGAAATTGCCGAACAATTTTTAATCACTATATATCTGTCGTTTTATATAATGAGTGAACCAGGGGGGATCAGCTAAACATCATAGGCGTATTTCTGTTATTAAAATAATGAAAAAAATTCATATAAATATGGGTCCGAAAATGCTTCGTTAGCGAGTTACGACTAGTGAAAGATTTCGCCCAGATTTCTGCTCTTCCGCTGAAATGAAGCCCCACTGAAATTTTGGAAAGGTAAATTAAGGAAAAAATTTAGTGATTTCTTTAGGTTTTTGATCTGAAAAGTTTTTAACTGGCTTTCAGAACCTTATCACTATTATTTTGTACTAAATGAGATGTAGAAAAAAAAATTTGGTTGAAAAACACAATTTTTTTTTAGCTTTGGCGTAAAATACTTTGTTAAATTATCAATAAACAAATAAAGGTTATTCGTTAAATTGAGAGAGAATTTAATTTTCAGAAAATTTATGTAAATAAATTCAATAAATAATAGTGCAACAAAATAATGTATTCTTTAAAGCAGAAAAATACGTACCGGTATGGAAAATACCAAATTACAATTTTAGATTAAAACGAACAAACTTCTGTTATTGGATAAAATTAGTAAAAACTAACAAAACTTTCCATAATGGAAATTCCTATAACATTATATGTGTTTTTATTACATATTATATATATATATTACAGGTTGATTGTAAAATGGTGGGCTGGATATACTTTTTAGAATTCTACTTGTAAAAGAAAACAAAAAATATCCTTAGGAAAAATGGAAATTTCTCTTTAGTTTTCCCACTGTCCGTCATTTTGTTATTATATATAAAAATTTATATCTTAAGTTCGGATAGAGGAATCACATTAATATTTGATAAGCGTCTTGGTAATAAAGTTTTAAAATTAGAAAAAAATCAGGACTTAAATACCTTTACAAATTACAAAATGGCGGCCATGTTTATTTTTCAATTCATTATATCTCCGTAAATATTAGTTTTATCAAAATTTGTTTTATGCTAAAATATAAATCCTTTTATTTTGAACAAAATTACATTTTATTTTTTTTTAAATCGGTTTATAAATAGCTGAGTTATGGCAGAAAATTGATATTGTAATTATATGTCTGTTTTCATGTCCTCCATTTTACGTTCAATTCGATGAAATATTGTTTTTTTATTTATTGTTAATTCTATAATTGTAAGTTAGTATCAAAGTAAGTAATAATTTTCTCATTATAATATACTTAACAATTATGACGCAAAATTAAAACGTCAGTTTTCTCCAATAACTCGACTATTTGTTGTTAGATGTAAAAAAATAATATGTTAACGTTTTGAATGTAATATAATTTAAATAAAATGTAATTTAATAAAATGTATACAATTACGTTAGTTATTAGTAACATGTATAAAGTTAACTAACTGCAAGACTATTTCGGCTGGCGCAGACTCTTCCAACGCTAGAGGCAGAGTGCTGGAAGAATTTCGGTCGACTACTGGCGCGACATGTATTAATGACGGAGAGGTATGTACAGCGCCAGAGACCATAAATCTATCTTAGACCTCGTAATAATTGACAACAGATTTAACCCGGACACAGTGGCTTTCAAGGTGTGTCGGTAGAGACAGCAAGCGACCACAAGGCAGTAGCTATTGAAATCAGAGAACAAAACATAAGAGATACCAAACATAGCGCTATTCTAAGATGGCCAAAACACCATACACAAAAGATTGTAAGGAACGCCGCAAGAGGGATCACAGAGTGCACAAATTTAAATCCAGATAGTTTACAAAACATCATTACTGAAAAAATATCCAGAATTCCATGCACGGTATCAAGGCACCAAACAGTATATTGGTGGAACAATGATGTAGCTAATCAACGAGATTACATGAGCAGATGCAAGAGAAAAGCACAAAGGCTTCGAGCTCATTCCGGCATAAGCGACGAAAGCAACAGAGACATGAGAATGCAGAACGGCCAGAAAACGCCTCAACTTTCTTATAAAACAAGCAAAGCGTAAAAAATGGAATGATCTATGCAAGCAATTGGAGGAGGATCCCTGGGGGAAAGCTTTTCAGATTGCGACAAAGCGGTTTGGCAGGTAAGCCCCATTGCTTAACAGCGACAAGGCTCTACAACAATTAAAAAATTTATTCCCAAGAGAAGAAACCGGATATAGAGATATGCCTGCATGCGATAGGGGCAGATTTGATCAGCAGGAAGTTCTAAGCGCGATCAAAAAACTCAGTAACAAGAAAAGCCCGGGGCCAGATGGAATCCCCGCGGCAATACTGAAGAGACTGGCAGAAACTGTCCCTTGGGAGGTGGTGGATGTGGCCAGTTTTGGATTGCAGCACTGCACTTTTCCGCGCTGCTGGAAAGAGGCCAGAACCGTCCTACTGCCTAAGCAGGGTGCAAATACTGACCTGGAGGAATATCGCCCAATCAGTCTGATAGAAAGACTCTTAGCCGGCAGACTGCAGGAGGAGCTGGAGCAAAGGAATTGCCTACATCAAGACCAATACGACTTCAGGAGAGGACGATCCACAGTACAAGCCATCAAACGAGTCATGGACTGGGCATTAGTAACCAGAGGTGGCACCTGGAGAACAAGAAACAAGAATTGGAGGAGGATCCCTGGGGGAAAGCTTTTCAGATTGCGACAAAGCGGTTTGGCAGGTAAGCCCCGTTGCTTAATAGCGACAAGGCTCTACAACAATTAAAAAATTTTTTCCCAAGAGAAGAAACCGGATATAGAAATATGCCTGCATGCGATAGGGGCAGATTTCATCAGCAGGAAGTTCTAAGCGCGATCAAAAAACTCAGTAACAAGAAAAGCCCGGGGCCAGATGAAATCCCCGCGGCAATACTGAAGAGACTGGCAGAAACTGTCCCTTGGGAGGTGGTGGATGTGGCCAGTTTTGGATTGCAGCACTGCACTTTTCCGCGCTGCTGAAAAGAGGCCAGAACCGTCCTACTGCCTAAGCAGGGTGCAAATACTGACCTGGAGGAATATCGCCCAATCAGTCTGATAGAAAGACTCTTAGCCGGCAGACTGCAGGAGGAGCTGGCAGACTGCAAAGGAATTGCCTACATCAAGACCAATACGACTTCAGGAGAGGACGATCCACAGTACAAGCCATCAAACGAGTCATGGACTGGGCATTAGTAACCAGAGGTGGCACCTGGAGAACAAGAAACCTCCCACTACTCTTATTACTCGATGTGAAGAATGATTTTGGAGCAGTCCTTGGACAGCAATAATAGAAGCCCTAATAAACATGAACATCAGCAGATACCTGATTAACCAAATCGATCAGTACTTATTTGATAGGCATATTGAGGTTAAGACCGTAGATGGCAAGGTGAATTATCAACTGTTCGGAGGAGTTCCCCAGGGATCAGTTCTGAGACCCGTATTATGGAATATTTTTTACGATGGGATCTTCAGACTACCCTACCCTGAAGGCGTAGACATTGTCGGATATTCAGACGACGTGGCCGTCCTCGTAAAAGACAAGGAGATTGACCAACTCGAAACTAAAGCAAATCAGGCCCTACAATTAATAGATAACTGGCTTAACAACAACCAATTGCAGATGTCTCCAACCAAGTCCAAATGCATCCTACTCTCGGGCAAGAGAAGAGTCAGGAGCATATATATTGAGATAAAAGGTGAAAACATACGAGAAGTCAACAACGCAAAATACCTAGGAGTGTACTTAGACAGAAGCCTAAAATTAGGCCAACATATAAACATGGTCTATCAAAAGGTTGCCCCGACAACCAAAGCCCTAACAGCATTATTTAATAGTCGCGGTGCACCAAAATTGGCAGTTAGGCGGCTCATTACATCAGCACTGATGTCAACTATACTATACGCAACCCCAGTCTGGAAAAGTGCTATGAACGTAAAACGTAACAAAAGCAAAATGAGAAGCGTACACAGAGTGGCCTTAATCCGAGTAGTTCTAGGCTACAGAACTATATCTTACGACGCATTATGTGTACTAGCTGAGATTCCTCCTGTAGAGCTTCAAATAAAAGGCAGAAGAATGAGAGCGGAAGGCATGACAAAATCTGAGGTGGAAAACATGATTATTAACAGTTGGCAAACTAGAAGACCGAGACGGCCTGCATCAGGAACAATATGGTTTCCGGAGGGGCCGTTCCACGGTCCAGGCGATCAGGAGAGTGGTGGACTGGGCGGCAGAGGTTCGTCGGGGCACATGGCGAACCAGAAGGATTCCCCTTGTGATACAATTGGACATCAGGAACGCTTTTGGTTCCGTACCTTGGTCAGCAATCATGTGTGCGCTTACCAAGTTAAACATCAGCGACTACCTCCTTAATCAGGTAAACTGTTACTTGAATAATAGGGTGACAGAAGTGTCCACGCTGGAAGGTGTCGAGAGATATCGGATCTTCGGGGGTGTCCCGCAGGGATCTGTTCTGGGTCCCTTATTATGGAACATATTCTACGACGAAATACTCAGATTGGATTACCCAGATGGAGTTAAAGTTACTGCGTACGCTGATGATGTGGCGGTGTTGGTCGAGGACAGGGAATTGGATGATGTAGAGGTTAAGGACAATCGCTCCTTACAACTAATAGATGACTGGCTGACAAGCAACAATATGGAGGTGTCCCCCGGCAAGAGCAAGTGTATCCTGTTCACCGGGAGACGGAGACTTCGGGGAGTCAATGTCAGGATCCGGGGTGAGGTTATTGCTGAGGTCAATAGCACTAAATACTTAGGCGTGATAATCGATAAACACCTGAAATATGGTGGTCATATTGAGTCGGTGTGTAAACGCGTGGTGCCCACCATTAAAGCCATTAGGGGCTTGTTCGCTGGACGCTCCATACCCAGGACCTCGACAAGAAGATTGATCATGTCGGTAATGGTATCTTCTGCATTATATGCGGCATCAGTATGGGCTGAGGCTATGAATATTCAACGTAACAGACGAAGGCTGCAGAGTATGCACAGGATGGCCCTTGGGGGTGGTATCGGGATATCGCACCATGTCGTATGATGCTTTGTGTGTCCTAGCGTCGGTCCCGCCTATAGACCTTCAGGTCAGGGGAAGAAGGCTCACGGATGAGGGTCATAGCAAGGATGAAATAGCGGCAATTATAAGACAAGAGTGGAAAACCTGGTGGGCCGGCTTGACGGTGGCTGCTTGGACCAGGCGCCTGATCGGTGACCTGGACGCCTGGATAGACCGTCGACATGGAGAAATGGACTTCTACATTACTCAGCTCATGACGGGACACGGCTGCTTCTGTCAATATCTTAACCGAATAGGTAAGCGGGAGACCCCGAACTGCGATTACTGCCCAGCAATGGATGATGCAGAACATACAATTTTTAAGTGTCAAAGGTGGGCACAGCACAGATTTGCATTGGGTATAGATAACTTGACGGCAGATAACCTGGTTGAATGGCTGATAGCGAATCAACAAAACTGGGACAGATTTAGGAGTTTTGCAGCCACTATTCTCCGTATTAAAGAGAGGGAATCAAGGGGACGCGAAAGATAGTGACGTCGGTGCGGGGTAGGGCGGACAGCCTTGTCCTGGAGGGCCAGCATGCTGAGGTGTGCTGGCTTCGATGATGGGGCGGGGACTCCAGGGAGTCTTTGTCAACTGTGGGAAAAAAAAAAAAAAGACCTAGTCCCGGCTGGTGGTGCTGGTCCTTTGGGGTCGGCTCCGTCAGTTAGAGGCAATGGCATAAAGACCGAGACCCGGTCCCTGTGGGGGGGGGGGGCGTGGAACGGCATAGTCGGGCCATGCTGCCCCATGACAGGGATTAGAGGCAGGCACGTTAAGATCCGATACCGGGGGGGTTGACCTGCCGTGCCGGACATACAGCCGGCGGGTGGGGAGACCCCCTTAGAGTTTATGGACACGTCCCTGGGCAGAGTATACTTAACTGGATGTCCTGCCCAGGGAAAAAAAAAAAAAAAAAAAAAAAAAAAAAAAAAAAAAAAGAAAAAAAACAGTTGGCAAACCGTTTGGTCCGCTTCTCAAGCGGGGCAGTGGACACGAAGGCTAATCCCTGATCTGAAGGAGTGGACAAAGTAAAAGGTGGATTAAATTTCCATACGACCCAACTCTTAACAGGACACGGGTCGTTTGGCAAGTATCTCTTTAGAATAGGGAAAAGCCAGACATCACAATATTTAGATTGCCACGAGGAGGAGGACGCGGAACACACTATTTTCAACTGTCGAAAATGGAAGGGTTTCAGATATGAAATCAGGAGTAATAATCTCAAACCGGATAACCTTGTCAAATGGTTATTACAAGATAGCAGGAACTGGGACTGGTTTTCTAATTTCGCGAACTCGATCCTCAGAATCAAGGAGGAAGAAGAGAGGCATCGTGAGGGAAATGCGTGACGATTAGGCAGGGAGGACAGTCCCATCCTGGAGGGCCGGCATGCTTAGGTATGTCGGTACCAGAGAAGGGATGGGAACTCCTGGGGGAGTCTAACAGGGGTCAAGTAAAGACCGAGACCCGGTCCTCCGCGGGCGGCGGGGAAACGGCATAGCCGGGTCTTTCTTGCGCGCGGAGGATTAGAGGCAGGCAATATGAAAAGATCCGGAACCGGGGGGGCTGACCTACCGTGCCGGACGTACTGCCGGTGGATGGGAAGGCCCTCTTAGAGTCACAAGGACAAGTCCCTGGGCCGCCTATACTTTAGTGGATGTCCGGCTCAGGGATGTAGGAAAAACAAAAAAAACAAAAAAAACATGTATTAAGTTGTGGGGAGACTCTCCCTCTCATTGTGCCAGTCGACTAGCGACAGCGGCTCCGCGTAGATGTGCGTAAACGTGTGTTATACTTCATGTTAAATTTATACTGTATGTTAAACTTATACTTTATACTATGTCAAGCTCAAATAAAATGTGTAATTTAAACTGTGGATCATATTCCATATTTGCCTATTTTTACTAACATAATGTCATTTAATTCAAAATAAATGGCTTAATATTTTATCAAATAACATAAATATTGATAAAACTAATATTTATGGAGATATAACGGATTGAAAAATAAACATGGCCGTCATTTTGTAATTTGCGAAGGTATTTAAGTTCTGATTTTCTGCTAATTTTAAAATTTTATTACCAAGACACTTGCCAATTATTAATGTGATTCTTCTATTCGAACTTGTGTCATAAATTATTATAAAAAAGAACAAAATGATTGACAGTGGGAGAACGACGGAGAAGGGATATTTTTTGTTTAGTTTTACAGGTAGAACGAGCCCACCATTTTAGAAACACTCTGTGTATATATATATATATATATATATATATATGTAAAAGGAAAAACGTTAAAGAACTTTGTTTAACTATTCACCTAGTATCATCCTTAAAAAAAAAATACTGTCGTCCCTTTAATTATATGACACATTTTAATTGACACCTTTTTATCTTATTTTATGACAAATAATATCTTTTTTATTTTTATTAAGTTCAGAGTTCGTTGACCTCTTGAGTATTTTCTTTTATTCATGTATCGTTAACGTTATTATTTTATTCGTATTTTTCTTTATTTAATTATATTATTATTAAACTTAAGATTTAAGAAAGATAAATTTTAAAAATATAATTTTATTTTTTTAAACGTAATTTGTAACTTCTCGGCTATAACTATGTTGCAGTTACAGAAACATAGTTATGCAGGGAATGCATAGTGGACAAGCAAAATTTTAGTTATGGAGGTTTATACAAATATTGATTTTTTCAAGAACCCTTTATAGTACAGTCATATTGTATTTTTATTTGAAAATCGTTACCTACCAATTGATGTTTTTTCCATATGTTAGGGGTGATGAGGGAAGCTTAACTGCAAATTTTTAACATGCCCCCTCCCGTAGATTTTTGAAAAACTCATTTCAAAGTTTTTGAAATGCGTTTTTCTCTGAATCTATACATTTTAGAGAAAGGTTTTACAAACAAAAAATTTGGAGGACATTCTCCTCTACAATTAATGTCTTTGAAATTATGCCGTATAATTTGAAATTGAAGTACTAGGTGTTGCTGAAGTTGTAAGAAACGTGTTTTTTCCGGTTTTTTCACCGGAAAAAATTGTTTTTCGTCTGTATTGCATATGGAAAAGTTGTTAATCTCAAAAAAACAGACAACTTTTATTTAAAAAATTTTTTTGTACGAATTACCGTTTTAGAGGTGTAGCTTGTGAAAGTGTGAAAATGTTGTGAATTGGGCACGTGTTCAAAACCGGTCTACTCGTTTACAACGTTTTTTACAACTTCAGGGCCACCTAGTATTTCAATTTCAAATTATACGGCATAACTTCAAAGAAATTAATTATAGAGGAGAATGTCCTCTACATTTATTGTTTGAAAAACTTTTCTCTAAAATGCATAGATTCAGAGAAAAACGCATTTCAAAAACTTTGAAATGAGTTTTCCAAAAATCTGTGAGACGGGCGATGTTAAAAATCTGGAGTTAAACTTCCCTCATCACCTCTAACGCATGGACAAAAGATCAATCGGTAGGTAAGAATTTTCAAATACAGCCTATTTTGATGACAAATTGCCTGTATTATTACATATAAAAAAAAATCTGATGTGGACATCACATCACTTCCTTGTACGTCTATTAAACTACATATAAACATTTTTTAAAAAAACATAAAATTTTATTTCGATAATCATTTTTTCACAATTGTTTTTTAATTGTTGTTATTGAATTATAGTTAATCGTAATTTTTTTTTTTTTAAATCAAAGGTTAATAATTATTAATGAATCAATATATTAAAATTAAAAAAAGGAGGTAAAATATGATCCGAACCGATTTTTCCCTTCTAAGATCCAAATATTTCATTAATTGTATAAAAATTTGTTTACCAACAATTTTAAAAGTATATATCCGAGTATTTTCGGAGCCGTAACTTCATCATCAGGGATTTCTCAAAAGATATTAATTCAAATTCAAATATATAATTGTATTTAAATTAAGATTGTTAAATTCAAAATAGCCGGTCGTCAAGAAATAAAATTAATTTGTACGTCAATGAGACTGTAACTTCATAACATCGTAAGATGTTTCCGATTGTTATGAAATAGATTTAATATTAATAATTAAGTATTATATAATTTGTATATAAAGGATATAATTATCGAATCTGACTTGTTCGTTCATGAATTTATTATTATTTAAATATATATGACATTTTTCTAAAATATTGGTTTTATAATAATTATTAGTACAGGGTGATTTTTAAGTCCTGTCACTCAATTATTAATATCTGGCAATTTTTTTCTAAGAAAGGGAAATTTTGTTTTGTGACACGAAGTTGGTATCGCTACTCAACCGGTATAGATACGGCAGTGTGAGTTGATTCTCCTTGAGCTGTGTAAATTTTTGTGCCGTTTCCGGTCGTGTTACGAACAGAATGTCTTTTACCATAGAACAACGAGTTTTCATTCTTGAACAATATTTTGATACGAAATCGTACGCGAGTGTAAAAGAATCATTTCAAATAAAATTTGTTGGCGTTCCTCCGCCAGAAAAAATATAAATTTCTAGGCTAGCAAACCGATTTCGAGAGACACGTAGTATTTGCGACAGAAAACGTAGCGGTCGACCAACTCGTTTGACAGATGACGTTTTAGAGAATGTGAAAACAAGATTGCTCAATTTTCCACGGAAAAGTTTACGAAAACTTTCCACGCAAGTCGGTTTGTCATATTCGAGTGTTCAGAAAGCTGCTAAAAAATTGAAATTGTATCCGTATAGCGTACGATTAGTCCAAGAGCTTCAGCCTCCAGATTTAAACAAGCAATTGCATTATTGCCGTCGGTTTAGGTCTCTCGTAAACGATAACGGAATCGAATTTTTAAGCACAGTGTTCTTTAGTGATGAAGCTTGGATTCATCTTGATGGTTATGTGAACAGTCAAATTTGGGCGGTTGAAAATCGTAACGCTTTACAAGACAAACCTTTTCATCCTGAAAAAATTGGTGTGTGGTGTGCGATATCTCGTCATCGTATAGTCGGACCCATATTCTTCGAACAAACAGTAAATGGTGAAGTATACAGGAATATTGTGCGCCAATTTGTGTCCCTCCTGGAACTTCAAGAACGGTATTGCTGGTTTCAGCAAGACGGCGCTACATGCCAAACGTCTCGAGAAACCGTGGATTTTCTGCAAGAGTTCTTTGATGATCCAATAATAAGCAAGGGCTTATGGCCTCCAAGGTCCTTAGACCTCACATCTTCTGACTACTTTTTGTGGGGATAAATATAGTCCGAGGCTTTCAAAAACAATCCTCACACTATTGATGAACTTAGGTCAATATTACAGACTTAATCACGAATATTTCCAATGCGACTCTTAAAAAGGTTTCTGCTAATATGCTGAAAAGAGTCCGTGCGTGTATAACCGCAAGGGATGGGCATTTTAAGCATATTCTTTAACAATTATGTAAGCAATAGCTTTTTATTAAATCTCTTTTGTAAGTAACAAATACATTTTTTTATTCCACCTAAATTTTCCTTTCTTAAATTACATTTAAAATTGGGTAACAGGACTAAAAAATCACTCTGTATATTCTAATATTTTAATATATTAAAGGGTTATAATTTAATTAAGTTAGGGTTATAATTATGTCCAGTTTATAAAATGTGTTTACCCCAATTAAATTTTTCTTTATTATTTTTAGTAATACAATTAATATGTACTTTAATTCTTATGGCGAATGAACGATTTGTCATTCAAAAATATTTCAAGTCACAGTTTTCGCGATAAGACTATTCACTCTTTGTTTTTCTAAATTATAATTATTATCTTGATTTATTGTTATAGAAGGATTTTCGTTATTTATGAATTTTATTTGTTGTATACCCTGTTTTTAATTTAAAAGTTTTAAATCTTTTATTATAATTTATATGGTATTCAATTTCAGCGTAATCATTTATTATATTGTTATTTGTTAGCTTTTTTTCTTTATGTGTATTTTATTCTGTTGTATAATTTATTTATTAAATTATTATCATATCCGTTATTTAAAGCTTTATATTTATTTTATTATTTATTTAATTTTATATTATCATATTTTAAGTATTTTAACGCTCTATAAATTAATGAATTAAAGGTTACCATTTTTTGACGCAAAAAATGAAAAGATTTAAAATGTATTATATTATTTTGTTTGTTCTGCTTTCAATAACTGTCTATATCGATTTTATTATTGATAAAATTTTTGTTACATTTTTTCTCCAGGTAATCAATACTGTTAATATTTTCTGTGTTTGAAGTGGATTAAATATTATTCTTTAATGAATTCATTTCTGTAATTATTATATTTTCTTCTTAGTTATGAGTATTTTATCGTATATACATGAATATCACTGTTTGTGCATCTGCGCGTCTGGGTTCGTGTATCGGTAGTCGATAGAAGGTAGTATTGAAGACTTAAGTTAATAGGACTTAGAAAGTTCTGCTTCTACTTCACGTTGAACCTTGCACGATATCAATTAATAACTATTTATACAGTATATAGTTACATAAATTTAATTGTTTTATCTAGTTATCGTTATGCAATTCAAACTTAAAGATTCTTTCTTCCTTACTGTAAAACTTTCTCCTCGCAATAATTTCGGAGCAGTAAGAATCATAATAGTAATTAAAAATTTGAAAACCATAAGTCCCTTTCGGCACGCCGGAAGGCGGAGGTAGATTTCACCGGTACTAAGTAGGGGATTAAAAAAAGATTTCTACCTTAAATTTAAGAAAAACTTCAAATTTACTCAATACGACAATGGTTGTGTGTGAAAAAAGGTTTAGCATACGACAACCCATTACAATTCCAGCAACATTTTTGGTCATCCCGTAAGGATTGGTCATATAAAAAATTGTTTCAGAGAAGTTTTAGGTAATGTTTAGAGGACTAGACCATTTTAAACCGATTCGATACTGTGCCCTTTAACCCCCATTTTTAATCTTATTGTGGGAAAATTATTACTTAATTTGATACATACTATAATTAACAATAAATAAAAACAATTAATATTTAATCGAATTGAACGTAAAGTGGTGGACATGAAAACAGACACAAAATTACACCAATTTTCTCCCATAACTCGGATATTTGTTAACAGATTTAAAAAAAATAAAATTTTGTTCAAAATGAAAGGCTTAATATGTAGCAAATAACATAAATTTTTATAAAAATAATACAGGGTGTCCCATATAAAACGCAACCCATCAATCACTCATCCATGAAATTTCAAAAGTCAGGCTTACTCCCCTACTCGTTACTGAAATGGACTCGTCCAACATCTGATCATCGCGGCGACGCAGTAGAACACTACCGATAGTAACAACAATGCAATCATAACGTTCAGTGTATAGCTAGTGACAAGATGGTGTTTTCGCTAGATGAACGTGTTTTCATTGTCGAGTCGTACTTCAGTACGAAATCAGTGGTTGCAGTGCAAGATTTGTTTCACCATAAGTACCCGGATAAACCGGCTCCTAACAAAACATCAGTATTAAGGTTAATCGCAAAATTTAGAGAGACCGGCTCTGTTAATAACAAGGTACACAAAAGATCTGCGTCAGTTTTGAATACAGATACAGTCGCTGAAATTCAAGGCCGATTACTCGCCTCGCCAAATAAATCGATCTGCTGAAATAATATATAATAATAATAATAATAATAATAATAATAATAATAATAATATATAATAAATCGATCTGTTTGTCTGCTGAAATTAATTTGTCTAAATCGACCGTTCATCGGGCGACCGAACGATTACAATTACGACCTTATCGCATTCAAACGGTTCATCGACTTCTTGAGCCCGACAAAGAAAAACGGCTATAATATTGTCAACGGTTCCGTCGATTTCTGCGTGAGGTAATAAACGTTATGGATTCGTTATTTTTCACAGATGAAGCACGGTTTCATTCGGATGGCTACCTAAACAGCCAAAACAGTAGAATTTGGAGCGCTGAAAATCCCCACGTTTATCACGAAAAACAATTACACCCGCAGAAGTCGGGCGTGTGGTGCGCGATATCGCGGAAGAAAATAATAGGTCCTTTTTTTCGAGTACACCATTAATGCAGAACGATATCAGGATATTTTATTTCAGTTCATTGCGGCCTTGGAAGAGGAAGACAGACGCTGCTGGTTACAACATGACGGTGCGACATCGCACTACGCAGGTTCAACTTCTGATTTCGTCGAGGAATTCTTTGGTAATCGTGTTATCGGTCGAGGCTTGTGGCCGCCAAGATCTCCAGATTTGACAGCGGCGGATTTTTTTCTACGGGGTTACCTCAAAGAAAAAGCCTACGGCAACAAACCACGAACACTTGAACGATTGAAAGTCAATATTGAACAAGCTGTATTAAATATCCGGCCACAAACTTTGAAAAAAGTTGCAAGAAACGCTGTAAAAAGAATTGAAACTTATATTCAAGAAGATGGCGGCCACTTCCAACATTTACTCTAAATCTAAGGTAATGGATGGTAATAATAAAAATTACATTTACATTTACACATGCCTTTTTATTATTTCAATACCTACCAATATAAGGTTGGGTTGCATTTTATATGGGACATCCTATATTTATGGAGATATAACGGATTGAAATAAAATATGGCCGCCATTTTGTAATTTGTGTAGGTATTTAAGTCCTGATTTTTTGCTAATTTTAAAACTTTATTACAAAGATATTTACCTAATATTAATGTGATTTCACTATCCGTACTTGCGATATAAATTTTTATATAAAAATAACAAAACGGCGGACAGTGGGAGAACGAAGGAGAAATTGCTATTTTTCCCAAGGATATTTTTTGTTTAGTTTTATAAGTGGAATCCGAAAAAGTATAGCCAGTCCACCATTTTAGACAGACTATATTATTATTTTTTTTTTGTTATTAGTGTTTTAATGTATATTTTTTCTATTTAACTAATTTGTGATCTTTCTTGTAAAATTGTGAAATAACTATTAACTGGAAGTAATATTTTACTAATGAAGATTTATATGATATTCTTGAATAGTCTAGTACTCACATCATAGACAGTTATACGATGAGAGTAATCTCATTAAGAACAACTCCTGCGTACCTATCCAAACCCTTATGTATAATAAATCTACACTAATTACATATAACAGATAATATGCAAAGTGATATTTAAGTACGGAACAGGCTTATATTACATATATGAGAGGTATTTCGAGACTGAAAGAAACGGGGTTCTACACAGTTAAAAAAAATCTGCATTATAGTAGGTCTTTAATGTTTGTACGCCATCTTGGATCCGCTATATTGAATCAAAATTATTTTTTTTAAAGTAGAAAAATGGTCATGTGACGCATGATTTCGATTAAAAGTTTTATAAGAAAAATAATGGTGAAATTTGTTTTTCTGCTAACGTTTTCGTTATCGAATTATAAGAATTCAAACTTCCGTTGAAGGAAAAATCATGTTAACAAGATAAAACGCACTGCATGAATAATTTTATTGAATTTTAGTTCCATAATGGTTACAATAAGGAAATTTAAACAGTGCTATAATATTGATAAGAACACAGCAACAAATTAAACGGCTATATCAACTGATATTATTTACTTTAAATATTACAATGTTTAATTAAAGTTAATATTCAAAAAACTCGCTTACGAATAATGAATTCGAAGCGTTCAAGCGCTTTCGGAATTATATTCCATCTTCAGGAACTCTCATATTCGTCCTATTTATAATATTAATTAAAACCTCACATGAAACCTATAAAAAAATCGTGATATTTGCTTAAAATATAACAGTTGGTCGTCATACGAGGTGTGTGAGAAAAGTAATGAGATGTAATGAACGATCTGGCAACGCTGTGTCTACCGGTCTGTGCTAGACCGGTTTGTTCATCCCTTCCACATGCTCAGTAAGAGTTTCAACTTTGTTCAGCCGACATATTATTTTTGACAGCGCCATCAGTGAAGTAGTGTTTTTGTTATGTGTTACGAAAATAGACCATCGGGATTTAGAGCGACGTTATGCAATCAGGTTTTGTGTTATACTTGAAGAATCAGCGAGTTTGATCTTTGAAAACATTGCTTATGAAGAGCACAAGTTTTCCGCTTGCACAAATCATCTTTGGAACATCGAGAACACGTTGAAGATCAACCTCGATCAGGGAGACATTCAACTTCGAAATCTGACGAAAACGTTGAACATGTGAGGGGTTTTGTGAGATTAAACCGTCGTTTAACAATAAGGATGATGACTTAACAGTTAAATTTAAAAACTTTCACCGTACATCAAATTTTGACAGACGATTTGGACATGCGGAAGGTTTGTGCGAGATTGGTGCCGAAAAACCTCACGACGGAACAGAAGGACAGTCGAAGAAACGTGTGCGTTGATCTTCTTGAGAGGATTGACAACGACCATGAATTCTTCAATCGTATGATCACAGGTGATGAATCCTGGATATTTAAGTACGATCCTGAAACAAAGCGGCAAAGCGAAGAGTGGCACACTCCGTCATCTCCTCGGCCGAAAAAATATCGAATGAGCAAATCAAAGATCAAAACCTTGCCGATTTTCTTTTTTGACAGTAGGGGTATCGTCCATAAAGAATTTGTTCCTCCAGGACAAACTGTTAACCAAGCGTTTTACAAAGGTGAAAGGCTCAGGAAAAGAGGGTGATTGGCGTAAGACCAGACATTGCAGACAAGTGGATGCTTCATCATGACATTGCCCCGTGTCACACGGCCATTTCCATCACGGAATTTTTGACCTGAAAAAGCATTCCTCAATTCCTTAAACCCCTCCCCCCCCCTATTCAACTGATTTGAGTCCTTGTGACTTTTCCTTTTCCCGAAATTGAAAGGTGCCTTAAAAGGACGTCATTTTGGAACTTTGGAGAATATTCAAACGACTGTGACCGACCAGTTAAATCCCCTACCAATTGAAGCCTTTCAGCGCTGCAATCAGGAGTGGGAACAACGACTCCACCGGTGTATAGCTGCCCAAGGGAACTACTTT
The DNA here is from genome assembly GCF_047948215.1 of Lycorma delicatula. Classification (NCBI taxonomy): domain Eukaryota; kingdom Metazoa; phylum Arthropoda; class Insecta; order Hemiptera; family Fulgoridae; genus Lycorma; species Lycorma delicatula. The sequence continues at coordinate 27,273,313 of NC_134467.1, forward strand.
GAAGGGGATAATATTGTTGTTTGAAAAAATAAAAACTTTGGTAAGTAAAAACTCGGTCTCATTACTTTTCTCGCGCACCTCGTATGTTATTAAATTATGTCAATGTAAACGTCCTGTCAATTTGGTGATGTCAACTGTTGTGCCTTATTGTGTTTTAAGCAAATATCACGATTTTATAATTTACATATGAAGTTTTAATTACTATTACAAATAGAACGAATATGAAAGGAGTTTCTGAATATGGAATTAAATTCCGAAAGCGCTTGAACGCTTCAAATTCAATTGTTGGTCAGCGGTTTTTTTGTATATTAAGCTTAATTTTGTTATTACACCACCGGGTTATGCTTAACAAAATTATTATAATTTACAATATTTATTTTAAAATGTTAAGTAAATGTTTTCGATCGTTGATTACTAATGAAATAAATTTGAAAGTATACCATTCCACAATAAATGTTCAAAATGCTTCCGCTTTACAGCTTTTTAACCTCCGGGTCCGCAGTTAAGCATTTTTTCCGCAGAGGATGAGATGAACGTTTTGTAGTGTGTGTGAAAAATGTCATGCCTGACCGGGATTTGAACCTAGGACCTCCAGGTGAAAGGTCGAGACGCTACTACTCGTGCCACGTAGGTCGGCCTCTTTTACAGCTTGGCAGTTTAGTTACCTCAAGTAATATCCGTTTTTAACTTGTATCATTCTGGCTGTACTCGAGCAGATTCATCAACAATCTTCTTTTCGATTCGGCAATATCTGCAGATTTTTTTTGTGAATATTATGTTTCAGACACCCCCCCCAAAAATGTAATTTAGAGGAGACAGGTTTGGGGATCTGGTAGGCCCATTATATGGCTCATCTACGACTTGTCCAGCGATTTGGAAATTTTTCATTTAAATTTTGCCGTTCCCGTAGATAAAAACAAGGTGATACTCATCTTGCTGAAACCGTACGTTTTTATTTAATTCTTGTCCAACATTTTGACGGATATTTGGTAAAATCTTATCGGTTAAAAAATTGCAGTAAGCGTCTCCTGTAAGATTGTCTTGTGAAAATAAAAGGTCTTACCGGCTTTGGATGACCTCTGGTGAAGCCTATAATGGGTAGTTATGAAGGAAGTGTCGTGATGACCGAAGCCGTCATTTGAAATTAGTCTTCCCCTTTGTGTTCACCCAGGATTCGCAGAATAAAGTTGTTTCCATACTTTCTTATCAATTGTTATAACGGTGTTTATTTTTTTCTTAAAGTTGACTCTTTACTATTACTTTACATTACTATTTTTTTTTTTTTTTGTAACTATGCCGGTCCAAATTTACAATAAATAATCTCTTATTTAAGAAGCGTTTTTTTTTTAATAATTAACGCTGTACATAAATCGCTTCTTATACACATCTTTTTACCTTTTTAAAATTTAAATGCCTTGAGAATTACAAAGTTTTAGTATAACACATTTAATTTTGAGGTATTTAAATTTTATAAATTTAAATCCCTTCTTATACACATGTGAAATCTATAAATGGAAACCGCGCGAAAATTCCGGCCGCGATAGTAACAGTTTTCGCAATTAAATTTTGTTAAAAGTACAGAGTGATTCAAAGAAACGGGAAATTTTAAAAATTAAATAACGATAATGAAAAATTTTTTTAGAAAATGAATTTTATTTTACGTAATTGTACAAATGTTGCCATTTTAGGATACATACATTTTAGTTTATTTTTTAAAGATGACATCTTCCAGGTGACCTCCTCTTCTACGTAAACACTCACGAAGTCGAATTGTTCACGGATTGACGTAACATCTCGACTGGAATTTCCGCAATTGCTTCTCAGATCGTTGCCTTCAGTTCTTCCGTTGTAGCAGGTCTACTGTGCAACGCTTTGCTTTTAAGGTAACCCCACAAAAAGTAATCGCAAGCTGAGAGATCAGCCGATCTGGGAGGCCTTCTAATGCCACCATTTCGTGAAATAACACGTTGTCCAAACAATCGGCGTACAGCTGCCGTCGATATTCGTGCAGTACGTGACGTTGCTCCGTCTTGTTGAAACCAGGCTGTCTTAAGAATCGGTGGAAATGTCTTTTGTTGTTCCACAACAAAGGTTTCAAGTACGGCTACGTAAAGAGCCGACGTCACTGTAATCGCAAACCGTTGTCATCCTCAAAAAATAAGGGCCTATAATACCGTAAGATGACATAGCACACCGCACAGTCACTTTCTGGTTGTGCAACGGACGCTGGTGTAGCTGCGTAGGATTTTCTTGTGCCCGGTATCTGAAATTTTGCTCGTTAACAAATCCACTGAGGTGGAAATGCGCTTCGTTTGACATCCACAGTTCGTGAACAAACTCTTCGTTATCGTTTATCTTCTGAAGCATTACATTACAGAATCGTGGTCGCACAACTGCATCGTTCGGTTTCAGTTCCTGGACGATTTGCAACTTGTATGGATGTTATTGCAAGTCCTTAGCTAACATTCTTCGAATACTTGAACTATTAAATCGTAAAGATGATGAGAGACGACGGATTGACCGATGTGGACTTCGTGTGACAGCATCTTGTAAAGCTTGAACATTCCTTGGTGTACGGACGGTTTGCTCACGGCCTGGAGGTTTCTTTTTCATTGCCGAACCGGTTTCCTTAAAATTAGATATCCATGCTTTAATTGCATGTGCTGATGGAACACGGTCGTGCCGTCCCAGATTAAAATGACGGCGAAATTCTCTACGCGCTCCTTCCACACTGTCATTGTTTTTGTAAAACCTTTGATAGCAAATTCACGTTGCGCACCACTCCAAGGATCCATTACAACTAAATGGCAGGTTAGGTTAGAGAGGCTGGCGCCACTTATCAAGTGGTACCAATCGCCCACGGCTACCAACACAACTTTCAAAATTTCCCGTTTCTTTGAATCACTCTGTATAAAAGCTAGACAACACTCCACACCGTCCCATGAATAGATCACAATTTCATTTAGTCAGCATATGCGACTCCCTCCGGAGAACGGGGCACATTTCTCCCTCCAAATAACTAGGGCTCTGGTAGGCGCACTCTAGCCCATAGGTGCTGGTACCGAAAGGACTTCAGCCGATGGTCCGAAGGGGAATCACGTCTGGATTACTAGGCTCAAAATTTTAGTCTCTCACGGTCAGGACCAGTAAATAAATTTCACGATCGTCCATACGGATAGGAACGCAAATTATTAAATCCGTCCTTAAATAAAACTTAAAATATATCACCGCCATTAAATAACCGATGAAATCCGCCCGATAATAGAAAGATACAGCAACAAGGGACATTGTCCAGGCTCTGCGATCTGTAGGGAGAAATATTGAAGCTCCCGCCATTCTTGCGTTCCGTTCCGTTATCCACATCTTATCCTTTTTAAAATTTAAATTCCTCGATGATTATAAACATTACGCTCTTTAATTTTCAGGTATTTAAATTTTAAAAAAGATACAAATACGGGGAGCTTTAAAGATCAAAATTGTTTGATATTTAAATTCTGTTGAAAGTTATCGGTAGTTTATATATTTTTAATTAATTTCTGTATATTACGGAATTGTATAAATTATTCTACTTCAAGCGCATAATTTTGGTAAAATGTAATCATACCGAATGATATTTTATAAATAACTTTAAAACGATGATACGAATTTCAGTTGCACCACTTATAAATCGCCCACTTGCGGTACTGCAAACAACAGTTAATACATATCCGTAAACCTGTTAAATGTTTTCGTGTGTTAACTTTACCGTATACTAAATGTATTGGAAAGTTAAATTTATGAACGTCAATCAACAATACATTTAAAGGGTAAGTCAGACAGAATTTATTTTTGTTTAAGAGTTACATGATAAAATAAGTATCTATTTTAATTATTTATTTATTTCATTTAAATAAGATAAAAAAATAATTTCAAATAAAATTTTAGACTCATATTTTAAAGATTATTATTTATATTATTCTAGAAAAAAGGTGAGCATATGTTTCGCCTCGAAAATGTTAAATGGTTTGTTTCATTACGCAGGGTTTTGTTAAATGTTTTTTTCCCAGTTGCAATTAAATAACTTTCATGGAATTAATATATTAACAAAAACAAAAACTTTTACAACGAAAAGCTTAAATAATAATTTTAAAATAAAATTTCAACAGCAATAAAAAAAGGTGACAGTACAGTTGTAGGACTTTTACGCGGCTTTTTTTCTGATGCATGCCTTACACAACACGTACACAGACAAGTTAATTTAAAATATTTATCATTTTATTTAAATATAATATTTTTTGTTTATTTAATTCAATGATTCTAAAATAAAGCGCGCCCGCATACCGTATTTCATTCGCGCCGGGTGTTGTGATACTAGCGGCCACTTTATATATTATTCATTAATTTAATTCTACCTGTGACGTTCCAACATAGACGACTACAGAAGCTGAATGTCAATGCTACACTAGCGCTCCTTGTGATGAGAGAGGGTACTATTGACGCAGTATACCCACTTAATCATTAGTTTATTTTGAGTACTTTGGGAACGGAGGTGCGATTTTAAAAAAAAGTTTTTGTTGAAATATTATTTTTTAATTGTTAACAAATGTGATAAATAAAACCTTAATTAGGTGAAATCTCGCGATACTTAATTTGGTGACCTTATTCTACAGCCTCACCTTTTTGATCTTTAAGTTGAAAATTTAATGGCATTAATGCCCCATATATACAGGGTGTCCCATATAAAACGCAACCCTTCAATTACTCATCCATGAAATTTCAAAAGTCAAGCTTACTCCCTTACTCGTTACAGAAATGGACTCGTCCAACATCTGAACAAGTAGAACACTACCGATAGTAACAACAATGCAATCATAACGTTCAGTGTATCGCTAGACGTGTTTTCATTGTTGAGTCGTACTTTTGTACGAAATCAGCGGTTGCAGTGCAAGATTTGTTTCACCATAAGTACCCAGATAAACTAGCTCCTAACAAAACATCAGTATTAAGGTCAGTTGCAAAATTTAGAGAGACCGGTTCTATTAATACCAAGGAACACAAAAGATCTGCGTCGGTGTTGAATACAGATACAGTCCCTGAAATCAAAGACCGATTGCTCGCCTCGCCAAATAAATCTATCAGACGTTTGTCTGCTAAAATTAATTTGTCTAAATCGACTGTTCATCGGGCGACCAAACGATTACAATTACGACTTTATTGCATTCAAACGGTTCATCGACTTCTTGAGCCAGACAAAGATAAACGGCTACAATATTGTCAACGTTTCCGTCGGTTTGTGCGTGAGGGAATTAACGTTACGGATTCGTTATTTTTCACAGATGAAGCACGGTTTCATTCGGATGGCTAAGTAAACAGCCAAAACAGTAGAATTTGGAGCGCTGAAATTCCCCACGTTTATCACGAAAAACAATTAAACCCGCAGAAGTTGGGCGTGTGGTGCGCAATATCGCGGAAGAAAATAATCGGTCCTATTTTTTTTTCGAGTACACTATTAATGCAGAACGATATCAGGATATTTTATTTCGGTTCATCGCACTCTTGAAAGAGGAAGACAGACACTCCTGGCTACAACATGATGGTGCGACATCGCACTACGCAGGTTCAACTTCTGATTTCGTCGAGGAATTCTTCGGTAATCGTGTTATCGGTCGAGGCTTGTGGCCACCAAGATCTCCAGATTTGACTGCGTCGGATTTTTTTCTACGGGGGTTACCTCAAAGAAAAAGCCTATAGCAACAAATAACGAACACTTGAACGATTGAAAGTCAATATTGAAGAAGCTGTATTAATATCCAGCCACAAACTTTGAAAAAAGTTGCAAGAAACGCTGTAAAAAGAATTGAAGCTTGTATTCAAGAAGATGGCGGCCACTTCCAACATTTACTCTAAATGTAAGGTAATGGATGGTAATAATAAAAAATTACATTTACATTTACACATTTCTTTTTTATTATTTCAATACCTACCAATATAAGGTTGGGTTTCGTTTTATATGGGACCTTTTATAAGGTGATTTAGAGGGGAAAACCGAATATACAGGCGTGCACACACAAATCTTTACAATTTCCTTCTGGTTTTTTAGATTCCTTAGTTGACAAAACTTCAAGATTGGATGAAACTGCATATGCCAAAATTGGATCGATTACAGTCCTTTCCCTTCTAAAGCTATAGCTCTGCTTTAGCGCTAGATGGGAACGTAAGAATAATAAGAAAATTGCAATAAATTTACTTTATTTTTTTCATCACAAAATTGGAGATTTTCCAAAAAATTAAAACAAGCAAATGGAGTTTGCTACTTAGTTGCATTTTGCCAACAAGCGCTTCATTCAAAATAAAAGTGTGAGCAAATATAGAAAACAAACTAACGCACCATGCTACTTCATGTGGTAGAAATATAACGTTTTGTTTTCTTTAATTATTTTTAGATATGCTACTGATGATCTCTAATTTTACTTATTGGTAACTTTTTTCAGTTTTCCCCAAAAAAAAAAATATTTTTTTTTGTTTTTTAAATGGAGATTTTACCTTTTATTTATATGACATTTCTTATACATTAGTCTGTAATTGTCGAATAAATTTTATCATTATGTACCACCCGGTGGATAATTTACTACTTACAAATTTCAATTTTTTACCCCACTACCCGTTATTAGGTAAATTTCATAAGAAAGCTACATATTGTAATGGGACCACCGGAAAATTTCGGGATATCCTCGCGTATCACATCTCGCAGACCCCAAAACCACCGGCACTTCAACTTTCTTTTGGACCCAATAGCTGCTGTAATTTTGCGCCAATCATTTTCAAGTTGATACATAAAATATAACGACCCAAAATCTCGGTCGATATCGTTAATAGGTAAAATCGGACCATGGGGAGGTTTTTCGAAAAAACAAAATATCGCTATACCTTTCTTATTAAGTAAAATATCGAAGTCTTTTAAAGTTCCTACTATTCTTTAGATAAGGACCTAAAAAACTTATCTAAGTATAGCTTTTTGATATCACCAACCATTGGCCCAGGGTGGAAAAAATGGGGTTTCGAAGACAAAATAAATCATAGCTCCGTTAATAGGTACCGTATCGAATCGGTTTAAAGTGGTCGTTAGTTCTTTAAACATTACCTAAATCGTATGTCTGAAATAATTTCTAATATGACCAACCCTTATGGCAAGGGATGACCAAAATATTGTTAGAATTGTAAGAAGATGGGGCTTGTCGTATGCTAAACATGTGAAACTTTTTTTCTCATGCAACCATTGTGGTATTGAGTAAATTTGAATGTTTTCTTAACTTTAAGGTGGAAATATTTTTTATCCCCCTAATTAGCACCGGTGAAATCTACCTTCGCCATTACGGCGTGCCGAAAGGGATTTTTTTTCAATGTAACTTATACATATCTTTAATAATCCCCTTTTCCCTACACCGAAAAAATGTAATTAATGATTGTATTCTACACCAGTTAAGGTTATAAAATTCTTGTTTCATTGGAATTCTATTTACGGAGTAATTTAAAAGTACTTCACCTATTTAAAACCGTATTAAGATTTATTTAGATAACTTATAAATTCGGTTGAATAATCATAGGCATATTTTGACTCGCGTAATTCATCAGTATCGAATTCGGCCATCAACATTGTCACTGTGTTATATATGAATACATTTACCGGTGTGGAAAGTGCGTGCTCGCTGTCTGTTTTGGTCTCACATTGGCTTTCAACACTTGGTGTTCGACGAAATTGTTCGTTAGAGTACGGCAGGGAATCTTCTACTAGACGTACTATTTGCTGTTGGCACCAAACCTTGGTTGAGACAGGCTGTTCTGTTACACATACAAAATCACCAGAAAGCCTAAGCGTCCCTGAAGCAATGGGAAAATTCTGAGAAAACTTTGCATGTATTCCAAAAAAATCACCTGGTGCGTCTACATCAGATCAATAGTAGATTTTTTTTTTGTTATTTTTCTGTGAAAATTTGTTTATATATTATGATTTTTTTTAATCAATTTATGTATTATTATATTCATTTATGCATGCTATATATTTTACAAGGTTGAGTTTTTCAGTATAGTCTTCAGGCGATTTGAGTGTATTGAGGGGGGGTGTCTGGATTATACATTTAAAAGGAGCTGATTTATAGGATGTTGGGTAGTTTGAGTTACGAATTAAGCGATACATCATTACCAGTTTTTTTTTGTTTATATTAAATATGTGCTTTTACTATTTGCTTTTGTGAATGATAGGAAATTTTATTTATATATATTTTTATTCATTGTAATAAACACTTTTAAAATAAAAAAACGGATCGCTACATTTTATTATGACTTTTTTCAATCTATATACATATTTTAATGTAATACATTGTTCGTTAAAGAAATATTAAAAAAACCCAAGATAAGTGAGGGTCATATTTGGGTCACGAAAATATTTTTATTTTATCATATATTTTTTTTTTTTTTTTATATCACCACATAAGCTTGACGCTTGTGTGTGGGATACGGAAATAGAAGTGTAGCGTATGAAAAAATGCCATGCTTGATCGGGATTCGAACCCGGGACCTCCGGATGAAAGACCGATAAGCAACCACTCCGTCACAGAGACCGGCATTTAATTTTTATTTAATTGTTAAATTAAAAAAAAAAAAAAAACATTTTATGTAATATTTAGAAATGAAAAAATATATATATTTACCCGCCATAACTCCTCCTGGTGGTGCTGTTCTTGACGTTCCACCTGATGCAGATGTACCAGCTGCAACTGTTACCCTTCTTCTTATCCTTTTTCTTGCTGCTTGAAATATTCTCCAGTATAAAAAGAGAATTACCATCAGTGGTAAATAAAACGATGATGCAGTCGCAAATATTTGGTAACCTATATCTTGAGATACCAGACACATTCTATCCTGTAACAAAAATAAAATAATATTTTTAATCAACATTTTTACCTTATATTATTGTAAAAACTACATGACGCGCGCACACACACTCGGATTGATAGAGAGAGAGATAGAGATAATAATTATCATCTTCTTCTTCTTCAGATATCGTGGATTACCATCCAAATTCTGTTCCGGCATCACAAAGTATTCTACCTATCTTTCTCTGGGCGAACCCCGATCTCGTGTACCATCTGGATGATAGTTCAGTGCTCTTAAAGAGTATTTAATATCTTCCATCCTTCTTTCTTTTTCCTGTTTAGCCTCCGGTAATTACCGTTCAGGTATCAACTTCAGAAGATACACGAGGATGATATGTATGAGTGGAAATGAAGTGTAGTCTTGTATAGTCTCAGTTCGACCATTCCTGAGATGTGTGGTTAATTGAAACCCAACCACCAAAGAACACCGGTATCCACGATGTAGTATTCAAATCCATATAAACGTAACTGACTTTACTAGGACTTGTACGTTGGAACTCTCGATTTCCAAATCAGCTGATTTGGGAAGACGCGTTCACCACTAGACCAACCCGGTGAATTACAGTCTTCTATCCTGTTCATATGCTTTAACACCGCCGCAAGCCGGACTCGAGAGGATGAGGATATGTAAAGATAAAGGAATATATTATCCTCATAAAAAAATCCTGGATCTATCTGGCTGCGGGTAGTATCTAGTTATAGGCTTCTCCCTAGGATTACTGGGTGAAAATCGTTCAACGATCTCGATGGTGGAACAGTCCAGTCAGCGGGAGGGGAAAATTATAGATTTTTGAAGTAGGGAAGTACATAGGGTTGTAGATTAGGGTAATATAACTTGTTTATATGCGACTGGACAAAATGGCGGCCATTCAAAGGTGATGAAAATCGGTTTTTTCAATTTTGTTGGTCAAGGTAAACTTCTAGAGGAAAACGTTCTGAATGAAAGTGTTAGGCACTTGCAGTACCTATAATTTGAGCTCTTAAATGTTGATTTTCGTTAATCAGTTGCTGCAATAAAGCCGAAAACCCGTTAAAAATGGCCGTTTTTTTGCAAAGACAATATTTATTACTGAAATTACCTTTTTAATATTTTTTTGTTTTAAAAGTTAGCTCTTGGAATTCTGAATCGAGTGATTGGTTACACAAGAAGAATGGTTTATTAGTTGCCGAGAAATTGTAATTTTTGTATAAAAAGACTTCAGGCAACAATAATTATTTTGGATTTTTAAGAATTTTTTCGTGTCTATTCTTTAACATTTGTATTTTAAAGTGGTGTAAAGTTTTAGACCAAAAATTAATAAACGTTTTTGAAACTTCTTTGAATAAATGAGCAAAAAATAGAGCGTGCTCGCGCGTTTTTAGTCGGCGAGAAGCGGTTTGCGCCAGTCGCACACGAATAAAGCTAAATTCTTAACTTCAAATCAGCAGAGTGTGAAAATTTCGCTCTATTCGCAAATTTTGGTCTGATAGAGACCATTTTTTTTTTTTACTGCATATGCCTATTACTTTTATTAAGAACCTTTTCGTCTAGGATGCTTATTTTGGCCTACATTTTGTTCTGTTAGCGAAAATTTTGTGCAGTCGCATATAAACAAGTTATACTACTTACCTTAATCTACATCCCTAAATTTTACAAATTTTTTTACAAAAAAAATCCCTATTGATTGGACTACAACGGCAGAGAAGGTGGAAGAACCTAAGGGAGATCCCCCTGAAAAAAAATCCTGCGCGTTTTGAGGCAGTAAGGTAGCACAGTCGTACCACTAAACTCTTTTTTTCCTCTTACTACTGAGGTTGGAGCTGCGTCGAATATATTGCAGAACCTCAGTGGGTGCCTCGCCCCAAACGGGTACACCCGCGGGGTCCGACAGAGTCGTGCTCGACGGGGGTCGCTCATCCGGCAGGATGAGACTCTGTCTACGTCTACCTTTTTTATCATAAACGGGACAGTCTCTTGTCGTATTATATTAGGAAGTCCCGTTCTTTGGTAAATCTCGTCCCATTTGCTACCAATATAGATAGATTGTATGTTCGGCCGTATCATTTTCATCGCAAAACATACATGTCGCCATAGCCGACATGCGCAAGTTCAGACAAACCAAACTTATGTAGTGTTAGTCCCGCGCTCAAAGGAAGTTTTGTTTATTGGCAAGCATCACAGAGATTTGAGACAGGAACAGAAAATAATTCCATAAATATAAAAATGCTTTCCAGAATTTTACACCACTTTTAACGGAAATCTCGCCTTTAATTCACATTTAATTGATGAAGCCTAAAAAATACGTTCAAAAATGCGTTTTCGATGCCAGCGTCGTTTTCAGTTCATAAGTATGTTTTTTTTTCTATTATTAAAATGTTTTATAACTTTAACTTTTTTTCGAATCTTCAGTAGTTTGATTGGTTTGATACTATCTGCTGGGGTATGGTAGCCCGTGCGACCGGGGGTGTGGCTTCCCTCCGTCGATGGCGTCGTGACTTAGTAATGCCACGCGAGACACCATGATGGGACCGGGTGGTGGTGCGTGGTTTGTCCCCTGCTCCTGCGCGGATCGGAAGGCGTTACCCTTGTTAGGTGACATTAACTGGTCGACTTATTTGGGTGTAGGTCTGAATTTGTATGTTGCGTAAAACATAATTTTAATTGGTATGAGTGTAGCACTGATTTAACTTTAAACTCGTTCGTTTTTTGAGGCATTCACAGTCGCAAACGGTTGTCAAATCTGTACTAGGCGCGGGGTCCGCAGTTTCGATTAGTTATTTTGAGGGAATCATTGTTAGGTTGGATGTGAAGATGTCCGTTTGAGGCTTACGTGAAGGCGAAATTTGATTTGTATTTTAGTGATGCAAATGTCTGCCGAGGCATTTACATCGGTGGTATCCCGACCGAGGCCTGGCTGATGATGGGGAGATATAATCGGTTAATAGGGTGTAAAAACGATCTCCGGTAAAGCCCCTCAGGGCTTGTAACGGAGGGGGTGGTGTGGCGAACGATAACGTCACAAGTTGAGTTTCTTCCCCCCTACGGGGTTGGGATGGTTTGATACTGTTCTCTGTTTGTTCTATTCCGAATTTTTATTATTTTAACCTCAGTATAATTATGAATTTTTCTTAAATTATTCCAGTTATTTATATTTTCAGACGAAGTAAACTTTTACGGAATGAAGACTTTGTTTTTGAAATAATTGTTAAAAAATATTTATTATTAGTTAATAAAAAAAATTATGATTAAAATTCCTTTTTATATATTTTTCAGTTTGGCCCTTTTGGTCCGCGTTACATCTTTCGTTTCATTTTATTCTATATTTTCTCTTTTTCCAATATTACTTCATCATTTCATTTTGCCATTTATTTAGTTATTCCGAACTCTGGATCTTAATTCGGTCTTTACATTTTGACTTGGAATTTTTTTTAATTTGTAGATTTTTTCCCTAAACATTTCCCTACATTATATGTTCTCTTCGAAGATGTGTTTTTTCTCAAGTTGTATCTGACTTCTGAGAACAAAGTTAATTTATTTTTGTCTTTTTTTAAGTATTTCGAATATTTTTTCTGTCAATTTATCTTTGTTTTCTGAAAAAACCTCATAAAATATTAGTCTTTTTATAGACTTTTAGAAGAAAAGTCTTTCGGTAGCATGGTGGAAGTGGGGGTTGAAAATGATTTATCTTACGTTTAGAAGTACGAGGAGTATGAAAATTCCATTCAAAAATGTTATTTCCTTTTATATACAAACGGTGATTCCAAATTACATGATCATCTCTCGGGAGTTCATTCTATAGTCAAAAAGAAGAAAAAAAGTTCATATAATTTTAAGTCAAAAAATGGTTCGTTGACGAGGTTCGGCTTACGAAACATTTAACCTTTCTTTCTTCCCCCTTTGTGAAATTAAAGCATTCTAAAATACTCAGGGCTTAAATCGAAGGGGTAAATTTGGAGCTTCCTTATGGTCTTTGATCTACAAAATTGAATAAAAGTGGTTGCCATTTTGAAGTAATTTATTTATGTGATTACAAGATATTTGTAATGTCAATAGGTTAGAATATCGGAACCGAAAAATGTAAAATTGAAATCTTTTTATAGGCAGATTTTTTAAAAAAATTTATAATTTATAATATTTAACAAAAAAATTTCACATTTTTTTAAGTTTTACAATAAATTAAAAAAAATCTATATATTAGGTAATTCTAAAAAAATATTGAGCCTTTTTCACATGAAATAGCATTATCATACTGTGGATAACGTCGAGTAAGCAGCCATGACATCGCCAATGACCTAAACATCCATCAAAAAACAGTGTTAAACCATTTGGAGGAAGCTGGCTACAAAAAGAAACCCAGGGTTTAAGTGTCACATGATCTGAATCAGAAAAATTTACTCGATCTAATTTCTATCTGAAAATCTGAATTGAAACGTAACGAAATCGAGATGTTTCTGAAGCGGTTGACCATTAGTGATGAACAGTGGAAAACCTACGATAAAAATGTACGAGAAAGATCGAGGTCAAAGCAAAAAGAAAATCTACTATCTGCGGCAAAACCCGTAGTGACGCCCAGGGAAGGTTATGCTTTGCGTTTGGTGGGATTGAAAGGGTATGGTGCATTATGAGCTGCTGAAGGGAAAACGATAAACTTGTCGACAATTAGCGTGATTGAACTTAGCAATTCAAAAGAAACTGCCAAAAGAAAAATGGTGTTTTATACCACGCTGATAACGCCAGACCGTATGTATCTTTAACGATCCATCAGCAATTCAAAGAACTTCACTGGGAGGTTTTAATGGATCTACCGTATAATCCGGACCTGATAATACCGTCAGAGTATCATTTGTTTAGGTTTTTGTAGAACTTCCTTTTCTTTTTCCTGTTTAGCCTCCGGTAACTACCGTTTAGATAATTCTTCAGAGGATGAATGAGGATGATATGTATGAGTATAATTGAAGTGTAGTCTTGTACATTCTCAGTTCGACCATTCCTGAGATTGTGGTTAATTGAAACCCAGCCAACAAAGATCACCGGTATCCACGATCTAGTATTCAAATCCGTGTAAAAATAACTGGCTTTACTAGGACTTGAACGCTGGAACTTTCGACTTCCAAATCAGCTGATTTGGGAAGACGCGTTCACCACTAGACCAACCCGGTGGTCCTTTGTAGAACTTCCTAAATAGTGTTAAGTTATTTTTAAAAGAGGCTTGTGAAAAACCACGAGTCAATTCTTTTACCAAAAACTAAAGAAGTTCTATAGCGATGGGATTATGGATTTGCCGGAAAAATGTCAGAAGGTCATCGAAAAAAAAAAGGTTAATTAGTGGTCTCATGATGTTATTATTTAATAAAAATAAATTTATTCTTAATTTTGGCCTTGAAAAGTTCAATACTTTTTAGACAAGATGATATTATATTATATTTACCTGTGAAACTCTTTTCTCCCATCCAGGATCTTTCCAACCTAATAATGGAGCTATACAAACTAAAAACGAAACGCACCAAATTATAAGGATCATTAATCCTATCCTTTTTCCTGTACGTTGATGTATATAATCTATATTCGTTACTGCCCAGTACCTGTAAAAAAGAAAAAAACAAAATTAAAAAAAAAGGATAAATTAATTTAAAAATAAGTTTATTTTTTCATAAAAATGATATTTTAAAGACTTAAAGTCTTTCATAGTTTTTCACAGTTAATTATTTTAGAGAAAATAAGACAATAAAAGTTCTAGTTATGAAAGCTGAACATTAGTACGTACATAAAGATTTATTAAAAAAATTATATTGGGGAAATTTTTGAGATATGAGACCTATAATGACCGTATCTATCCAACGGTTTATGACTAATTGTAACCAAAATTAAATGGCACCAACGATGTCATTGTTGTATAAAGTTTCATTAAAATCGGAAAATATTCTCAAAAACGCTAAAAAAATTGGATGACAGAAATCACCCAAGTATGGGTGATTCAAAAAAGATTTCGCAACTTTAGTTGTATATAAAGGTTTATGTAGATAACATAGAGATTGAGTTGAGGTCTCATTTTATAGAAAAATAAAAAAAACATCAAGCTTCTCACCCAACATTCACTTGATACGTTATGACTTTTTCTTTCTTTTTCCTGTTTAGCCTCCGGTAACTACCGTTTAGATAATACTTCAGAGGATGATATGTATGAGTGTAAATGAAGTGTAGTCTTGTACATTCTCAGTTCGACCATTTCTGAGATGTGTGGTTAATTGAAACGCAATCACCAAAGAACACCAGTATCCACGATCTACTATTCAAATCCGCATAAAAATAACTAACTTTGCTAGGACTTGAACGCTGGAACTCTCGACTTCCAAATCAGCTGATTTGGGAAGACGCGTTTACCACTAGCCAAACCCGGTGGGTTGATTCGTTATGACTACCACTTGTAATGCGACATACATCCTACCTGAATTCAATTTCATTCCAGACTGTAGCCAGGAAATCGGGTTTTAACTCTACAGCTGCGGAATTAATTCGGAGTTTTAACTTCACAAGCTCAGCAGGCAAAGGTGGTATATAAACTTGATCTTTAATGAAACCCAACAAGAAAAAATCTAGCGGGATCAAATCGGTGATGCGATATGGCCATGCAGTTGGACTTTCACGATCAATCTACCGACCTGGGAATCGAGTATCAAGGAAATCTCAGACTTTTATCTGATATTGAATTGGTGCCTTGTCTGATAGATATTAATGGCATACATCTTGGTCATCATCCACCAACTGAATGTTCAGAAAATCTTGAAGGATGTCCAGATAAACGATGCAATTTACGGTTGCCTCTTATAAGAAGAACGGGCTGAACAGTCTTTCTTCGTTTAGGGAACATTGACATTCACGCTATCAAGAATGTGCTGCAAAGTTTCATGATGGTTTTTGATACCCCATATGTAGCAATTATGGGTGTTCACCTTGCCGTTGATGTTAAACGTTGACTCATCACTAAAACCAAAAAATGCAGCGAGCACACCCACTAGTAAATATATACATTTTTACCAATACTAAGGACAGCGCTGGTGACGGAATTCGGTATTAATGAACGACGGAAGTCAAAACTTAATTTGTTTTGCTATGAAATAGATCTCCAGTCGAATATTTAAGTCATATAAGTAAATTTTTATTTGCTTTTAAGGTTGTAAGTCCTTTTTGAAAATCCCGATATATAACAACCGATATAATGTAATAGAATCATCCATCTACTGAGTACAAAATATGACTGTCGAGAAATGTTTTGCCCCACCTTTTATAGGGGTTTGAATAAGACCAAATACCGTAAAAAATCATCTTACCTACCTAACGGATATTAAAACATATGAAAGAATTTACCCATCCTCCAAGTAAAATCTTGATAAAAATACCCATATAATACTTATCTCCCTGCTTTATAAACCAATTATGACCAACATTAAACAGCTTCAATGTCTTCGCATAAATAAAAACAGTCGAAAGTTTCATCCGAATCTGTCCTACCAGGCTGTAGATATCATGCTAAAACAGACTATGTGCATACAGAACGAGTCCAAATTGCACAGCAATCTTTCGGGTGTCCCATATAAAACGCAACCCATCAATCACTCATCCATGAAATTTCAAAAGTCAAGCTTACTCCCGTACTCGTTACTGAAATGGACTCGTCCAACATCTGTACATCGCGGCGACGCAGTAGAACACTACCGATAGTAACAACAATGCAATCATAACGTTCAGTGTATTGCTAGAGACAAGATGGTGTTTAGGCTTGATGAACGTGTTTTCATTGTTGAGTCGTATTTCAGTACGAAATCAGCGAATGTAGTGCAAGATTTGTTTCGCCATAAGTACCCAGATAAACCGGCTCCTAACAAAACATCAGTATTAAGGTTAGTCACAAAATTTAGAGTTACCGGTTCTGTTAATAACAAAGGAACACAAAAGATCTGCGTCAGTGTTGAATACAGATACAGTCTCTGAAATCAAAGACAGATTACTCGCCTCGCCAAATAAATCGATCAGACGTTTATCTGCTGAAATTAATTTGTCTAAATCGACTGTTCATCGGGCGACCAAACGATTACAATTACGACCTTATCGCATTCAAACGGTTCATCGACTTCTTGAGCCTGACAAAGAAAAACGGCTACAATATTGTCAACGGTTCCGTCGATTTCTGCGTGAGGGAATTAATGTTATGGATTCGTCATTTTTCACAGATAAAGCACGGTTTCATTCGGATGGCTACGTAAACAACCAAAACAGTAGAATTTGGAGCGCTGAAATTCCCCACGTTTATCACGAAAAATAATTACACCCGCAGAAGTTGGGCGTGTGGTGCGCGATATTGCAGAAGAAAATAACCGGTCCAATTTTTTTCGAGTACACCATCAATGCAGAACGATATCAGGAGATTTCAGTTCATCGCACTCTTGGAAGAGGAAGACAGATACTGCCGGCTACAACATGACGGTGCGGCATCGCACTACGCAGGTTCAACTTCTGATTTCGTCGAGGAATTCTTCGGTAATCGTGTTATCGGTCGAGGCTTGTGGCCACCAAGATCTTCAGATTTGACTGCGGCGGATTTTTTTCTACGGGGTTACCTCAAAGAAAAAGCTTACAGCAACAAACCACGAACACTTGAACGATAAAAATTCAATATTGTGAACAAGCTGTATTAAATATCCGTCCATTAACTTTGAAAAAAGTTGCAAGAAACGCTGTAAAAAGAATTGAAGCTTGTATTCAAGAAGATGGCGGTCACTTCCAATATTTACTCTAAATGTAAGGTAATGGATGGTAATAATAAAAATTACATTTACATTTGCCTTTTTATTATTTCAATACCTACCAATATAAGGTTGGGTTGCGTTTTATATGGGACAAACTGTATATAAAATATGTTCATATAAACATTGGTCAGAAAATGGTTCGTTAGAAAGTTTCCGCTCGCGAAATATTTAGCTTTGCGTTCTGCTACCTCTTATGTAATTAAACCGTACAAAAATTCTTGGGATAAATTTAGTGCTTCCTTGTAGTTTCTGATCTAAGAAATTGAATAAACGTAATCCCAGACTTTGTCTCATTTAGGTTTAAAGAAATATTTCTCTACCCGTAACTTGATAAAAAGCGTTTTACGACATATGTTTATTTTAATTTTTTCCTATTTTAAGTGGAATTAGTTACCACCAAATTTTCTTCTTTCCTCGTGATTCACTCTTTCTCTCTCTATATATAGAAAATTAATTTTTAGAAATTAATTCTTTAAAAGCAGTTACAGAAAAAAAAAAGTAAATAACAAAGGGGCTTGGAAATACGGTAAAATTAGAGAAAATCAGTTAGCCAATTGATCACAATAAATTGTCATAAAAAACTAAAAATGTAATAAAGAAACAGTAAATGTAATCTTATATTAAATGAAGGTCCCGGGATTCGAACCTGGGACTTCCGGATAAAAGGCCTTTCATTCGTGTCTCGGCCTTTCATTCGGAGGTACCGGGTTTGAATCCCGCTGAGACATGGTATTTTCACACACGCTACAAATCATTCATCTCATTCTCTGAAGTAATACCTAATCCGGAGGATCCGGTAGGATTAAAATCCGGAGGTTAAAAAATAAAAATGGAATAATACAAAATAATGAAATAAGCTTCATTTTTGCAATGATGTTTAGAGACAATCTATGGTCATCATGATTATGTGATAATATTTTTACTTATTTATTCATTAAAGTGGAACAAAAACAATTTTTTTGTGTTAAAAAATAAATAAAAATAATTTTTTTTAAATTGAATTTTAAGTTTTAAAATAAATTTTTATTTAATTCACTTAAATTTCGTTTTATTTAATTTTATTATTTGAACTTTATAATTTTAGTAATTTTTAAAATTCAAACAATTCCACCGCCATTTTGGGTACAAACATCGTACCAACCTTTTATTTTTACTTTTTCTCTTGTCCGAAAGAAATTTAAAAATGATGTATCAGAAAAAGGGTTACTGTTTAAAATATTTCAGTTAAAACTCCTGGGGCCACCCTCGCTCACCAAAGGTAAAATAATTGACCGATACCTTATCTTGAAAGTACAGTATTCTATTTGGAACGGTTTTAAATTTGTTTAGGGATTAGTATACTTTTGACACTCTATATATGTATATATCACTGTCACTAGAATATTTATTCAAATTCTTATTTAAAGTATAATAAAAAATTATTTTTCCTTTGTTATTATTATTATTATTATTATTACTGTGTTGTTAATTAAGTCAAAGTTAAATCATGGAAAAACAAACAAAAAAAGAAAAATGAAAAATTATTTTTATTCATAGAGGCGCTTTTTAGCCAAAAAGGATTACTAACGAAGTGAGAAAAAACAATATTGTTCCTTCATAGAACTTCATTTTACTTTACGTAATAATAAAAGGTAAAAATCACTGTAGGTGTAAAAATTTGCTGACGCGTTTAACGTTTGCCGTTTTCTGATTGCTAATACAATGACGTGACTAGAATGGACTTATTCGTATGGCCCTCTATTCACGTTTATAGATCTTCTATTGCATAATTTGAATCACTCTTCCCCCCCCCCATATACTCTCTCTCTCTCTCTCTCTCTCTCTCTCTCTCTCTCTCTCTCTCTCTCTCTCTCTCTCTCTCTCTCTCTCTCTCTCTCTCTCTCTCTCTCTCTCTCTCTCTCTGTGTGTGTGTGTGTGTGTGTGTGTGTGTGTGTGTGTGTGTGTGTTGGCATGCGCGCGCGTTTATATATAAAATAATAAAATCGAAATGCATTAAATTTTAACAGGTAGGTATTCTGTTTAAATGTATTTTATACTTAATAAATGTGAAT
This sequence comes from Lycorma delicatula, assembly GCF_047948215.1. Classification (NCBI taxonomy): domain Eukaryota; kingdom Metazoa; phylum Arthropoda; class Insecta; order Hemiptera; family Fulgoridae; genus Lycorma; species Lycorma delicatula. The sequence goes on from NC_134467.1 coordinate 27,293,060, forward strand.
CATGAATTTTTTATATGAGTATATATATATATATATATTGTCGCACGTTCCGCGGTTCGATCACGATATTGAGAGGTTGTTGAAAATTTAGAATGTCTATATAATTACAGATTATTGGCTTAAAATGTTCAAATTACAACCAGGCAAATTAATAATACTAACAATGGTAATAAATAAAATAATGATACTAATAATAAATTACAATAATAAAACAATTAATGAACAAAAATATTAATATATTAATTACAACCACAATAATAGTCAGGTTAATAGTATTAAACGATAATTACATAACAAAACATAACAATTGAAACACTAAGCGTGACATAAAAACAGACAAAAATACATAACATAATCAACAAAGATAACGATAAAAATTATTACACATGAATAACAACACTTTTATTTTTTGTCTTCAGTCATTTGACTGGTTTGATGCAGCTCTCAAAGATTCCCTATTTAGTACTACTCGTTTCATTTCGGTGTAGTATGGTTGATATTTATTTGGTTAATTCGTCTAATGTGTAGTATGGTTAATATTTATTTTCACTAAATATGTGCGATGAAAATTGAATTAAAATATCGAAACGTCGTAAAATTAATAATTAGTGTAATTAATAAATTTTCATCCACATTACTACTAATTTTCACTTAACATCATTCAAAAAAGTACCTCCTACATAATTTTTATTTATTTAATAATTTTGATGTTTCATAACCATGTAACAGCTGAATTAATCAATTAATAAAAAAACTAAAGCACTGTAAAAAAGTAACGAGTTAAAATTTTAGTAGAAATTTTTATCATTTTTCTCAATCTTTATTTTAACATCTATTTTACCAAATTTTAGATAATTGTAAATTAAAAATAATTTTAGAAAACGTTTTATAAAATTAATCGGCTAAAAGATTATAAATTCAATTTTTTAAATATACTTTAAACTATATTATAAGTAACTTATATTTTAATTTCATAAATGTTATAATTTATTCTACAAACTTAAATTTTTATTTTCAAGTAGCCGTTCAATACTTCTTCAGTTGCATAGAATCAAATGAGAACTAACAATTTAAATTTGTAGGTTAAGTTGACTGTTATTGAATGCGCTACTATACTGCACCTTTCAAATATGCACGATGTACATTTTTTTATTAAACTTTAAAACGTTATTTCAATAAATAATAATATAATATAATATTCTCAATAAACGCTCAATTCTAGCAGACTCGGCAATGCTTCGCTATCGCTAGATCTGAGTATACATACAGATTAAATGACAACAATTGAAAGTTTCATAAAACCTTAAAAAACTGAACATTAGCGATTTAACAAAATTTAACCTTTCACTTTATAAAAGTCAGAATGTAAATAAATCCAAACGGCAAAACAACAGCACTACCTATCGGATTTAATTCACACCACTCTCTAACCACAGTATTCGGTGGAAAATAATTTTTTAACGAAAAGTGTTGTGGCTGCAAAATCATTACAATTAATACTGAACATTAAGAAACTTACAAAACATTACGGAACCTTATAAAATTTCACCTTTAACTTTATAAAATTCAGAATGTAAATAAATCCAATTGTCAGAACAGCACTACCTATCGGATTTAATTCAAACTATTCTCTAAATACGAATTTTAATGTAAGAACAACACTAAGCTACGACGCAAGCAACTGATATGCGAAAAAGCAACAAAATAAAAAAAACATTCCTAGAATCCGATCGCAGCATCAACTACCGGGTTTGACTGATAAACCAAAAATTAAAAAAAAAAACTTCTAAAACGCGATCGCAGCTCTGCCTACCGGACCCAATTGTGAACCTTAACCATCTCAAGACAACAACACATAAAGAAATTTAAAAAAACATTTTCACTTCAATACTGTACCTTACAAATTTGCACAATGTATATTTTTTAATTACACTTTAAAACGTTATTTCAATAAATAATAATATAATATAATATTTCTCAATACGCGCACAATTCTAAACGAGATCGCAGTGCTGCCTATTTGTTACTTAATCAGTTGTGATTTTGTTTACATTGGCAACGGCCATACGGGCTCTTTGTGATTGGTCATTGTGTTTGAAAGCGGCCATCTTGCATTGATCTGATTGGTTTTCCTTTGTTTACATTTCCATCTGATTTATCAGCCTCTTATTTATTAAAAAACTGTTTTCTCGCGATTTTTTGTAACACAATAATAACACAAAATTACGAAATATTTTTCTCAATTTGATCGCAGCACCAACTGTCGGGACAAACTAAAATTAAAATAGAATATTATTGAATATTCGATACTGCGATGGTAGCGCAGTCTGCCGGATCCAATGTAAAACATTCCAAAATCGACAACTACTTACAAATAAAAGATTAATTAAAAAAACATTTTCCAGTGGACCAAATTGTGAATCTAAATCATTCTCGAATCCCCTTGAACACTCACAAAAAATTTCAACAAAATCAGTCCAGCCGTTTAGGAGGAATTCAGTGACGCACACAAGAAATATAATATATATATATATATATATATATAATATTGTGCGTTTGAGTTATAGTGTAGTATGAACATGAAAAATTGTCGGTTCTTGTCAGTGTTTCTCGTTATAAATTCATTTTTCTTTTACGACTCAATGAGTACAGGTATTATTATTAAAAGTTATTTAACATAGCGTTCGACATTTTATTGGTTATTAATGATTTTGTTTTTACAGAAGTCTGCCTAGAGCTTTTGTGATCTTTTCTTTTCTGGTTGACATTGATAAATAGTAATCCCCTATTCATTTTACCATTCTATGTTTATTTATCTTTATTTTTCTTGCTCTATATTTCTTTGTTTTTTCTTTTTTTATTATACCAGTATATATATATATATATATATATATATATATATATATATATATATATATATATATATATATATATAGCGTATGTAATGTTATACATAATTTTTGTTGACAATTAAAATACTGGAAATAATTCTTGTTCACGAACCAGTTTTTCTCAGGCTGAATTCCATGCAAGTGTTGAATTTTCTTGTCTTTTTTTTATAATAATGTATTTCTATCTCATACAGTCCTTATTAAATGAACTACATTTATATAAAAATGTAGCTTCGATATTAATACTAAAAAAATGGGTTTTATTAAAACTGATAAGGAATTACCAATTTTTGTTAATATTGAACTATCTCAATTTTTCAGTTTCAAGTAAATTCAGTCGTTCTACAATAAAGAGATACAAATAATTAGAAAAACAAAAAAAAAAAAAACACTATTTAGTAGAATTAACTAAAACTGCTTAACATTTAAGTTTGCACTTCTGACATAAGAAGTCTCTAAAAAATTTCTTTTATTATCAATTATATTTATTTCAAAAAGTTGGCACCATATCATATACCGTGGAAAAACTGCATGCTACCATAAGATATTTGTGTTCGAAGGTGTAAAACCGGGGGAAATTCAGTCAAAAATAGCTGACAATAAAGTTTTAATACTTTCCTAACATCGATTATTTATTTTTATATACTGGAATATATAAAAATATATATATTTAATCTACTACATTTCATTACAAAAGCAATGAAATGTAGTAGAAATAACAAAGATGGAAGATGGATTGCCAGTCTCAGAGGCGCGAGTGGTAGCGGTTCGGCCTTTCATCCGGAGGTCCCGGGTTCGAATCCCGGTCAGACATGGCATTTTCACACGCTACAAAAATTGTCATTCATTTCATTTTTGATATCACCAATCATTGTTCCAGAGGATGGAAAAAAGGTGTTTCGAAGACAAAAAATCATACCTCCCTTTATTGGTACTGTATCGAATCGGTTTAAAGTGGTCGTTTGTCCGGTATACATTACCTAAAACTGTTGTCTGAAAGAATTTGTGATATGACCAATCCTTATGGCAAGGCATGATCAAAATGTTGCTGGAATTGTAAGAAAATGTGACATGTATACTAAACATGTAAAACTTTTTTCACACACAACCATTGTTGTATTGAGTCAATTTAACAATTTTTCTTAACTTTAAGGTGGAAATATTTTTTATCCCCTATTTAGCACCGGTGAAATGTACCTTCTCCTTCCGGCGTGCCGAAAGGGATTTTTTTTTTTAAATGATTTACTCTGACTGAAATTGTTATCACTTAGAATATGATTAAAAAATTTAAAAAACCATCAATCAAAAACCACCCAAATTGAGAGAGATATATAAGAAATTCGATAACGTAGACTGGAATAAAATGTTCAGCATTTTAAAAAAATTAGGGTTCAAATACAGAGATAGAAGAACAATTGCTAACATGTACAGGAATCAAACAGCAACAGTAACAATTGAAGAACATAAGAAAGAAGCAGTAATAAGAAAGGGAGTCCGACAAGGATGTTCCCTGTCTCCGTTACTTTTTACTCTTTACATGGAACTAGCGG